>NW_006911352.1:0-129687 GCF_000523455.1 Bipolaris oryzae ATCC 44560 | reverse complement strand
TTCTAAATACTTATAGATTATCTAGGTGCAGCCTATATACTAGATTTTAGAGAAAATCTATTAAGTAGTTCTCTAGATCTAGATCCCTGTCAATCGCGATTTTTGGTGAGATTTTGACTGGCCCACATACTGGGGTGGCCCGCTTACTGGTGAAACACGTTATACTTTATGTATACCTGCGGAACTCTACCCTGCTACATTCTGACGAACCGGCAACTTCCCCAGAGAAAATGGTTCGGCGAGGTCAGCCTATAACGCATGGCCTGACGTCAACTGCTCGTTCTAAACACCAATAGCTACGCAGACGGCACCGGCAACTCGCGCATCCAAGACGATAATTCCATAAGCATCCGGGTACTCCCCTCTCCGTGCCTGAGACGTCCTCATCGCCGGGAGCATGAAAGTATCACAGAGATAAGCAGGAAGCTGGCGGAAAACCCCCCTGACTACCCCTCCAAACCTGCCGGTGATCGCCAAGCGCAAATAATAGCAGGGGCACGAAAGCAGTAAAGCATGAGAAAAAAAGGGTCAAGGGGGTCACATCACATGAAACCTTCCTCCCCATACAATGGCTTCTGGGAAAAAGAAAAGAACTGCTGATCCGAAATCGATCGGCACAACCATGCATTTGGCGGCTTTCGAGGATGAGAAGCAAAAGGAGGGTCTAATGCAAGCATGAATTCGGGTAAAATAGACGAGAAACGATAAATAATGGGGGCCTCGACAATTTAGCTTGCAATTGGGATTTTCCAGATCACGGGTGGCCTAGATTCCGTGCGGTTAGCGTTGGTGGGAAACGTGCTGATCCGACGATTAGAGGCGCTGCCACACTACATGAGGTTTGGTGTGTTTGGTGTGAGGGGGTTGCATAAGGGGACAATCGCGATATACCATTGGGACATTAATAAGGTTTGACCGTCTCGTGCAGAAAGACGGCAGTTGGCGAAGAGGCGTTCCGGTACATGAGGTGTCACATTTTGATGGTTTGGGGAAAAAAATTGGCCTGAACTGGGAAAAGAGTAACATGAATGTCAAATCTGCCATTTTGGTGGCGCTGCGAGCGTTTCAATGTTGGCTGTAAACCCAGCATTTCTTTGCTCCTCGTTGAGTGGATCACAGCCCACTGTGAACTGCTGCCGCTTCCCATTATTATCCTCCTCTTGCTGTGTCAACTCTCTTGTACTTGTCCCACTGCTCTTGATACTCATTCTGTCGTTCGTTTTCTTGTGCTCGAGCTCGTATGTGAGGCCGTATTCATCCACGCGCTCCTCAACCACTTGCACTTCATAGCTGACGAGAATGGCGGCAAGAGACCTTTCCACAATGGGCCAGAAGATAGGCATGGAGGCGCAGATAATGGCCAGGTCGATTTCGAGGCAGGATAAAATGATCAGGGGAGGTGTCCACCAGGTATAGTCAACGTAAGGATAGGTCGCGCCGTTGGTTTTTACGATGCCGTGTAGACGCCCAACTGCTGTTCCGACAGCACTGGTATTGTCAGTCCAAATATGTTGTGTGTCGTTAAATAGGCCAACTTACACTGCGCCAAACGAGAAAACACCGGCCATTGCTATGATGTTCTTCCTTCGTAAGTTTGGCGTCTTGAAGAGTATCATAGGGGCCACAAATATAGCAATGTCGAACATCATGTTGGTCGCTGATTGAGCTTTGTATGTCATGACGAACTCTTCCAGACCACCGAAACCAAACCCGTAGCATTTCGCTGGAATGGTACGATCCCAGTAGCCACGAACTGGAAAGCAAGGAAACCAGGCGATAAATGCGAAAGCGGTACCCCAGAGTGTCACGGCGACAAGTAGGCCTATGCATATCCATCGCATACGACCAGCCTTGAATATACGCAGATACTGGAATAGCAAAGCGACTTTGATAATCGCACCATTGGAAATGTAAATGGCCAGTTCTATGTAGTAAAACTAGTTAGGTCAATATGTTTTCGTACCAGGAAGCATGGGGCATGTATACTCTTAGATAGGTAGCAACGTTATTAAATCCAAGATACAACATGTGCCGGCCGAGTCCATATCTGATCGCTGTGATTGTTAGCCGACTCCACATTAGTAGGATGCATAACTTACAAATACACACGATGATGGTCGCTGCAGTGTTGAGGCACTGTCCAACAAGTCAACATCCACAGGACTTGGCCCTCGTACTATAAGATTGATGTCCATACCTGAGCGAGAAGCACAAACCCATCATCCCAACCAAACTCCTTGACAATTCTGATGCGAACCCAAAGACGGAAAAGAACTGCAACCCATGCGACGGTCTTTTGTGCAAAGTCAGTGTACAAGTCACTGTGTGGAATCGCTGGTTCCATACCAAGAAAGTGAGTGTAATGCCGAATATTGTTCCTTTTCTGTTCGACAAGGGCTGGGGTTCATCTATTGGCGGCGGATTCGACAACATCTGCGCAATGATCCCCTCCCAGGTGGTCAAGCGTGACATGTCGTTTGCCATCTTGGTGCAGAGGCGAGAGCGCCGGCGCTGCTCAGAACAACGCAGAAATGATAGATGGATACTTACGGCCGACGAGAGTCTGGTGGGGGAGAGCCAGCACTAATGACTGTTGGTGGGCCGTCGAGACCTCTGCGCCGAAAGCTGGTCCACGATTCAGAGCCGTTGCCAAGCTAACTTTATGCCATCTGTGCAGGGCTAATGCAGGTGGAGGTCTGCCGGAGGCTGAACGCTAGGCGAGAGGCAGGCCTCAGGAAGCGGATGGTTGCATTTGACAGGCTTTCGTGCAAACTCTATCCTAGGATCCCAGTCAGGACTCGACGCCTCGAAAATCCCAGCGCCCATATAACAGGGTACCCCACGTTCTGTTATGACAAGATGCAGAGCTTGGATGACGAGATTTCCCCACGCCTCAGGCCATATGTACATACGTACGATGCATGTCGTACTTACTCACATGTATACAATTGTTTAGTGATCCTACAAATATACCCGTCAGCTAGAAGACCCCGGGATCAAATGACGCCACATTCTTCTTCTCCGAGATCGTATTCAAGTAGCCGAATACGTAAGTATCTTCAGATGGTAAGTATGCGGCACGGTGGGTCAGTGTTTTGACACGCAAGACGGGCATCGCCCCTGCATCTGACAATCGACTGAGGCACAGCAATCCTGGACGATTTGGTTTGTCGTGATTTGACACTGGGGGAGGGGAACGTGGCGGAAGACAACAGCCGGTAAAGCGTGGAGGAGAACGACAGCGAACGCTCAAGAACCCGACTCAGTCCCACGCAGCCAGCGAGTCACCGGCGAGAGGAGCCATGGCTATACTGCGACAAAGGATCCGTTCAGATCGCCAGTTTGGTGCCAGGGGGGCTAAGCTCCGGGCGAATTGAAAATACCGAAGGTAAAGCGAATGCGCCTGGCCAATAAAGTCACTCGTGTCTAATGATACGCTAGCCAAAATCCGTCCTGGCAGGATCCGGCCCTCATTTCTTGCGCAAGGGTTTTTCTTGCGCAAGGGTTTTTCTTGCGCAAGGGTTTTTCTTGCGCAAGGGTTTTTCTTGCGCTTGGCCAGGATACTGACTACATACAGCCAGGCACTACTTACTTCTCATACTCGAAAAGTGACATGCTTGCGTCACGATCCCTTGACATTTCTGAATCTGATGCACCGATAGAGGGCGTTCCGCCCGTTGGGAGAAAGATTGCCGAATATTGCTCCTACAGCGAGCAAGGGGACATGTCCACAATTTAGTGGTGGGCCCCGGACACTGTGTGATGTGATAGTGAAGTGCACAAATCTTTTACAGATGCGCATCCAAATATCCAAATGGCCAGTGTCGCAGACAGTCTGTTCGACACGCGTCAGCGCATAACGGGAAACGGCAGCAAATAGCTACGCCGTCTGACTGCATGGTCTACGGGCCGACAAGATTAGAAGAGGTCGTAATGGACACATTGGCGAAGTACTTAGTTACCCACTCAGTCAGTTGTAGTCGCCGTCATACTGCACTAACTCTTCGCGCACATCGAGGGGACAACGGATCTTCGGCGCGAGTGGTAAAAGTCCGGCCTAAGTAGCGGCTTTCGAGAAAAATATTCTAGAACGCACATGTATACTGAAGTCCATAGCTCCAAATCGTACGGGTTTTTAGGTGGCATAGACCCCTTTGAAGACAAATACAGTCAAGCGGTCTGCAATGCAACTATAGCCTCGGGCTGTTTTTGTAGGCAACATTTGATGTGTTGTAAGACTGCTCGCATTTATTCGCCGGGGGTGCTTATCGAAGCAGATAAAGCTTCCTAACTTGGAAGGCTTCGGTTTCAACGAGCCGCGTTCGCACATCAAGTGCGCCGTATCACGGAAGCAAAGTATGCGCATCGTGCTCGGCGATGTGTACAAGGCTTTATAGTGTTCGTGTGCTTGCTTTACTGGAAATTCAGCCCGACTACGCATCTAGCTGAACGTAAACAGAACTCGTCTACCCACCTGGTTCTGATGAGCTTGGCCTAAAAGAATCGATCGGATCTGCCGTCGGGCGGAAAGCTGGCCGGTGGATATAGTTTACGAGCATGGCCGACTACGAGCAAGGAAGATGCCAACATCTATGTCTAAAATGACTAGTTTAATTAGTGTTGGCCAGTCATGAAACCTTCAACTACGGGACTACGGCGCGGACGATAGTTTCCTAATCAGTGGCCTGGTTCCACACTGCTAGGCCTGATCAATCATTTGGCTCAGTAATCGAAGGTATGCCCGTCGCTCATAATGGGCCCATCTACCTAAAGGGATTGATGAACGGTTCGAACATTTCTGAAGCTGACACTGGGCAATGCTACTTCGTTAGCGTACATGTCCTTTGCCATATGTTGGCGGGCGGAAGTGGAGAATGATTGAGGTTTGTCAATAATCTCCGACTTAGCTTTGGATCAAGATGGCGAACATGCTCGGTAGATGGCCGCAAGGTTCATTGATTCATTTCGAGTGTCTTCATCGTTGGAGATCCCTCCTATCTTGGAAGATGACGAGTACGCTTCCTGAGTTATAAAGCAGTATCTTTGCTATAGGTGGACCCAGCACCTCGAGCGACAATAGTATCAAACTGAGAACATATGAAAGCCGCGGTTGAAAAGAGCAGGTATATCGAGATTTCTATCAAGCTTGTGACACTAATTACCTCAAGCTTGACCATGCCATGCGGAGCTGGTGCGACAGAGTGCCGTGCCCTTGGGTATGAATTTATAAATGGGTTTCCCTTTTCGACCACGAGGCTACCTGTCATTCTCAAACACCAGAGCCAAGTTCAAGAGCGCCGGCGTTCAGTGCTTGTTCAAGATGTTTCTAGAACAGTGTAAACAGCTCTACAAGCATCCCCATGCTCTTGATCAATGTGAAAACGGTGTAAATTTAACGTTATTTCCGGTTCGTGAAACAGCAACTACCAAATTTCATGATAGATTGCATGTCAATATCCGGTGATTTACCACTGAGCAACCGCGCTGCGTTTGAAGATGTCGATTAAGTATGTCAGTTGAGTGCGCAAAATTTCGGTGGCAAATGAACTGAATGAAGAGGCTGCAAGAGCTGATGAAGGAAATTATGTGTGACCCAGAGAATTTAAGTGATGACGAGCAAGAAAACTATATCTGAAAGTTCAGAAACTATGACACTACTTTTCTGGTCTTCATTTGATCTACAAACAGGGACTTACGATTACGTCAGTGCTCTAAATTTTCGGCCAATTGAGCTTTTGGTCACTCTACTACATTCACGATCGCAATGTCAAAAACAGGTAGTGCAATGAAATTCAGGGCCAAAGTTACAGACCGAAGAGAACAGCCAAGCTATCTTTAAGCCCCAAAATCTAACAGTAGGTCGACACACATGTGGGTCATACGTAGTCTGGCTCATCCCACAATCCCGGATACACGCATCCGTCAGTGTTTCACATGTTTTTATGGTTATTTGCATGAAGATCTGTAGAACCCCACCTCCGCTCACATCACAACACCTGTGCATGTAGTCCTTCAAGGCCCCCGACACGAGTCTTAGCTGGGCGGGTGTAGCGCCTGGACCAAATCCAAACCCTTGCGGAGGAGTGGATCGCCAGCTCGTGGATCCCCTGCCCACCTTCTGTTTCAGGAACCCTGCACGAACACGTCGGAAGGGTTGCGTGATAGATAAGAAAAAGCAATTGTGGAGTACTGGGCGCCCTAATCTATGACTACTGGATTGTGCTAGCAGGCAACCCATGCATAAGAGATGGAGACGTAATGCCGGGAATCATTTGAATTCATCGTATAGTTATACTCATTCAAAGCGGCCTTTTGCCATCAAAGAACCCCGGCCTCTGAGCTTCCAACTGGCTCGGCACCAGTTTTCTCAGCGCACGCAGCACCGTTTCCAGCTCCTGTTCATCAGCGTGATGCCACAGGTTGCGTATTTCCTCCCAAGCTCTCAATGTGCGCTCTGGGGCCGTACATTTTGCGAAGGCCCTAAGAGCCGCAATGACCGAGAGACTTGATATCCACGTCCGTTCAAGGTCTTCATTGAGAGCTCTCAGATAGCGCTGCCAGATCTTTTCAAGTTTCGAGGCTGTCCATGAAGAGTAGCGTACTCCGCCAAAATTATTGAAGCCATGGAAAATGACGATGAAAATAGTCCCTTCTAATGGGACTGAATTCCAGTTCATTTCCTGCAGCAGCTCGTGGACACGGTCGATGTTACCTGCTACCCCAGCGTGGTGACGAATCAAGACACCATATGTGCGCGAGTCTGGTGCGATGGGCGCAAAGTCTTGCAGCTTCTTCAGTTCCTCTTCATTTTTCTCGTGGCTTAACCTCCGCGTCTCGTCTCTAAAGTGCATTCCCAGGAGACGGCGGTCACGCCAATTGCGGTTGAAAAACGTGTGGCCCGGTGCTGGAGATGCGCGCAAGGCGTGCAAGCGCTTCATTCGCTCGAAAACATGCTCTGCCGCCGCAGGTTCTCCAGCACGAAGTAAGGATGCTATGACAGCATTCATAACCACTGTGTCCACAATCTCTCCAGCTGCGACCAGTTCTTGATAAGTCCTCCTGACTGCGTTGCCGTTTTGTAGGACACCGTAATAGTAGAGAAGCGATACACGGTGATGCCGATGCATTGGCATTTTCCTAACTTGCATTTCTTTGAGAAAAGTCTCAGCGAGTGTGTATTTTCCGGACTTTACAGACACCGTAAAGAGCACGTTGAAAGTCACATAGCCACCTCTGATACCAGCCCGGTGCTCCATGTCCCGCCAGATGTTGAGAGCTGACTGGATCTTGTCTTCAGCTATCTTGCACATGGCATTTCCGGAAAGGTGTATCGCTGATGTCCACTCCGACCGAATGATGTGTATGTGTGCATTCTTCATGTCGTCAAGGATAGAAAGGTAGCGTTGCATTGCGGTTAGCGTAGGACGCTCCACAATAGCGAGGTGATGAAGCAGAGCTCTTATCGTTTCAATCTTGAGATATACAACTCCGGGTGATGGTAGCTTCTTGTATGTCTCGAAAATCTCGCCATGTGACGCTTCTTCATCTTTGAGTAACTCTTCCAATCTTTCAATGTGCACAGCGTCTGTTGGGTTGCGGAGGGGCCATGGTTCGTGACTGTCTCCAACATTCCACACCAGTTTCCCATCATCGGGGACATCTTGTTCGGGCCCAGTTTCAAGCTCCATGCCGTAGTAGTCTACCAGGGCTTGTAGCTCTTTTTCAGCAAAGTCCTTAACCTTGTTGAACGGACCCCTCCGCTGCAGCCTGGTATTGGGAGTCTTTTCTTCTGGATTGGACCATGTGCTACTCCATCGCCCAGTATGTTTCTTTGCCAAAACTGCATCTACCCTGGACAATTTTGGCATCCGCTTTGCATGCTTTGGGCACGATGCCGCCTGCACCAATGCCTGGATGAAAAAAGTGTCCATGTGGGGCGTCTGTCTGGGCGCTGATGGCGCATTGTCTATCGACTTCTTGCTGAACCTTCTCTTTGCTGTATTCCTGTCGAGGGCTGGACATAAAAAGGAAAGAAAGGGTCGTGCGCTGGTGGTATTGGAGACTGCGGAGGTCCGGTCGAGGGTACGGAAGAGGGACATGAGAGGTCGAGCATCGTGTCAGTGGGAGCCTGTTCAGACGTATTCCATTTGCGAGCGCAGCTACAATTGATTAGGTGGAGCCCATTGGGGAGCTTTCCATAGGGCGAGTGAATGACGGTACTGGTGGTGATGCGCAGATGCCCGCACATGGACCATCCAAAGATTTCCAATGTCGCGAAGTCTTGGCGAAATCTTCGGAGTTTGCGCGGGCAAGAACAACGATGATAATATCCACGACATCGCCCATTGTGCCCCGTAGCCGATCGCCACCCCCTCTAAACAACCTCGAAGATTCTTTCACATGATATAGCTCCCGTGAGAGTATAACTATCGACACTGCCCGCCATGGGCCGCTACGACTTCCGCCCACTTCGCGTCCGCCAAACCGCAAAGGCCCTCTTCGATGCAAAGCGAAACCCAGAGCTGCCGCAATGGTACGATGTTATTGGAAACATTCCCCCGGGTGAGACACTCGCGAGGCCAGTGCTGCGGGTACCCAAGATGCGCAAGGCGCGCAAGGCCAGCAAACTATTCAAACCACTGCCCATTGCATATCCCGAGGACAAGCTGCGCTCAGAATTCTTTGGTGACCACCCATGGGAACTGGCACGACCAAGACTAGTAGTTGAAGACAGCGGAAACGACTCGAAGAACTATGATTGGAGCAAGATTGTACAGCCGGGCAAGCAATTAGATGGTGAAAGGTGTGTCGAGCCGATATTACTGCTTCTCACGTGGCCATACTAACACAATGAAGCGTCGTCCAGCGACAAATGTGGCTAATGAAGAACGCCTCTCTCTCCAAAGCCTCCGCATACGACGTTGCCCGCCGCGAATTCTACAAACACCGCCACCTCTCAGAAATACGCTCACGTATCGCCAAAGAAGAAGCCCTGCACGTCGGTGCCTACTTTGGCAAGGGACCACTTGAGATTGGTATGGAGCTCGAGGACCGCCAGTGGGAGAACTGGAAGGCCTGGGCTACCAAGCAGATTGAGGATGAGCAGGCTATGCGCGCACAAATGTTCAGTGGGCAGCAGGATGATGGTGTTGGCACAGATATGAGCAGCAACGAGTATGACCAGGCTATCGAGGAGTTGCAACCAGTTGCGCCAAATAACCCTCAAGGACAAAGGCCTTTGGGCGGTGTCGCGGCCCACGCCTAGGCTTGCATGTATTGATAGTGTAATGTTCTTGTGTACATGTATGGCTATGGTTGACTTGAGCAACCAGCCAAAGACGTTATGAATCTCTTCAATTTTACAATCCGAAACATGAACCAAGGTAGAGAGATCGTGATGTATCAGGAGGATGTCGTTGGGTCTCGTATGTGATGACATTTCCGCCAAATCCTTAGTCACCGTACACTAAACATCCACTGATTCAATAGCTACTGTCTCCATCTTCGTATTCGGGAAAAAGATTCATTGAGTTAAGATGCAGCTAGTCACAAAGGTTGAGCTGACGAAATCGACATGCTCAAGAGGGCATTGAAATCATGAGTCGGGCACATCCATTTAGATACCGGTTGGCTGCCACCAAGAGTCATCTAGAGAAAGATATTACCAGAAAGTAACTACTAGTACTCGCTACATGGGTGTATAAGTCTCCAATCAGAAGCTTACAGGGGAAGTCACTAAAATCTGACTGGCAAGGCAATATAGTAATACATGAGCCTCACTCGCTAGCCTAACCCTATTCGTTATCCGTAAATCAGAGCACCGCTCAGGTTATCTTTTAATTCTGAAAGATAAAAAAAGGCTCTTAATATAACTGGTCAGAATCATACAGATGAGACAATAATGAATAAACAAGGGATATCACATATTCATTACTACTCAATCTCGCTCCAGCATTATTTACAAACAAAATCGACCAACAAAGCACCATCTTAAATCTTACCCAAACCAGCGCCCTTCTTAACAACATCCTCCACCTTGCTCAACGGCGTAAGGTTATACTTATACGGCGCCTGTGTAAAATTTCCAACTTGGGTAATATTCACGCCCGCCTTTCCGAAATCGTTCTTCGCGCCCAAGTTCGCAAAGCCATCAATCTCATAGTCGCCATCGGGGCTAGTGTTTGGGCTGTCTTGTGGGATAACAAGACCGTATGTGCTGAGTGCCTCGCGCGTATCTCCTTTGAATACGTTGCCCTCGACGAGAACTTGGTTGTCGCTTCGTGAGTGGATGGCTTGGTAGAGGAAGTCAACGAAGAGGTTGTTGTAGACGTGCTGGTGGCCGAAGCGGCCGGCGGGGCCGCGTGTTCCTTCGTGGCGCCAGTAGTTGTGGTGGTAGGTGACGTGGAGGTGGCCTTGGTCGATGTCGCGGAAGGCGTCGCTGTTGCCTACCAAGGAGCTCTTCCAGTGGTCGTGGAAATAGTTCCAGGATACGGTGATCCAATCTGAAGCGCGGATGATGTCGACTTGACCGTCGAATGCATCGGGGCCTAGCGCGGGGAAGTTACCAGTAGTGAATTCGTTGTGATCGATCCAGATGCGCGTGCTGTTGCGGATTGTCATGGCGTCGTCGGCAGTAGCTGTGAAGCCAAAGTTGCGGATGATGACATTGGTCTTGTTGTAGATGTTGAGGCCATTGCCTGTGATTTGAGCGCCTTTTCCAAGGCCAATGAGCGACTTGTTGGATTGGACTTGAACTCGCGAGGTGAGGTTGAAGTTGCCCTTGGCGTAAACTACAAGAGGCTCGGTGCTCGTTACTGCCTTGACGAAGTCGGCCAAAGTCTCTACAGTGACGCTTTTTCCATCCTTGGATTGTCCACCAGTTGTTGGACCAATTGGGTTATCTTTTGCGAATCCCACCAGACTGAAGTCGGAGCCTGTAGGCGCTGCGGTCGCAGATAGCGCAAAGGAAAGGAATGAGAGGGCCGATAGCTTCATTTTGGCTTGCAGTAGACACTAGTAGAATACGTGAATTATTAGGAACTACCTGGCGGCAAACAGCAAGCGATATTGTCCCCATTTTATCTACTGTCACGATCGACCTCTAGAGCACCAAAAAGCATACTGCAATGTCGTACACCGTATGAATGACCAATTCTTCCGGAAAAGTGGTCCCTGGCGCATCGAGAAGCAGGTCCAGAAACCCGTATAGCACATCTCTATACCAAAGCTATTATATGGCTGCTACTATTTAACTTGGCGAATCTCGGCTAGGTGTGTCATCCTTGGCAGAACTAAACAGCGATTCCAGATACCGTAAGTGTGGCTTGTCATGTTGGAGTTGAGTGGTGGAAGTATACAACCCCAGGTTTTACGGTGGCTGATACGGCTAGATGGCGAGCTCGGACTCCGGGGAAATTGGGGCAAATGCGCTTGGCATGTGGCTTGCATTACCACTTGGACCTCTTTCTCGAATCATGTATTTCCTCTAGAAGTTCCCTGCATGCACCGAGACTTTGCTTCTGCAGTGGCGAATTGGCGATACGGTGAGATGGCAAGCTCGGGCTACGGGAAGTTCGGAGAAACCAATTTCGCAGGTGGGTTTGAACATATCGCCATCTTTGCATTCTGCTTAGATTATACACCTATTTGAGAGACTTTTTGCATGCACTGATGTCCTGATTTTATTACGGCTAAACGGCGCTGTGACACGATTTCCCGCATCCTTATCGTCATTTGTCCTCTTAGCCGCGAAATTGTTGTTTCGCATTACACTTTAGCGGCGCCACCAAGTCGTATTTGAATTCAAAATGCATATTCTCCAGACTTTTTTATTTACGCATATCTAGAAATCTAGCTAGCCAAATAATTTTTGTGGTGCCTGGAAGTTCTGTTGTCAACTACATTTCGAAAGTATTCTTCAGAAACATGAACAGTCGAGTTGTGGTTACAGAACCGAACGTGTCTAGACTCTAATATGAATCGGTAACTCCGTGTCATTTCCTTATCTGCCAAATTTTGTCTTGACTTGATCTGCGAGCCACTCTGGTGTTCAAAGACACGGTTGCCCAGCATCTTGCAGCATCAGCATGTGTAACGGCAGCTCATCATTCAAAAATCGTTGAAACACGAGAATCTTCCCGAGATGCCGATCAGGTGCATTCCGGGCCGGCTAGCAGCGAAGTCGGCTGCGGTATTTACAGCGTCAATAAGGATGGGGGCCTGGACAGGCACATACCATCATCGGTAAAGGCTCCTCAAACTGCTCCTTCTTGCAGCTCTAGTTGCACTCCGATATTGCGTCCATGGGCTTGGAACATATTCTAATTGGCTCGAATCATCTTTACTCCTATCTGTTTAATCTATGCGAGCAAGTTGGGAATCTCCTTCTCGGGTTAGTGCTGCCACCACGTGACGAACTCTAAAATCTCATGAGATATAAAAAAACGGCTATCAACAGCTAGTAATTGCATGGTCCAACTGTAGGTCACACGAGAGCTCTTCATCTGAAACATCCGTTTGGGGAATATTGAATCTTCGTACAAGTAACGCATTTCATGTCAGATTTAGAAAATAGCCCTTTCTTTCTATTCTCGCCTTTGAGATGTCCATCTCCTTTCTCTTACCGTTGATGACGTATTTCATGAATCGTGGAGGCGCCAAGACCAATCCACATGACACTTGTGAAGTGGACCCAAGGAAAAAAAAATAAAGTCTTCAAAAACATACAAAACATACGACAGCGGGGATTCGCTAGTGGTCTCCCACCTAACTACTAGACCGCCGGTACAAAGCTTGAGTATTGCTGAGCGAACGGGAAGCACTAATTTATTCGTCCTATGGCCGTATGTGCCATGTAACTCTCATTAACTAGGACAGATTCTCAGGTTTGTACCTAGAAGGAGTGCTTAAACGACCTCGACGCATCGAAATACAAGTAAACTATCATATTCCCACAGTTGACTGAGAACTCAGTAGTCCAACAAAATAAAATCGTAAGAACTAAATCGAGATAGTTGTTACAACATGGCATTCCGTTGTATTCTTATAACGAGTAACACCAAAAGATATATATCTTCACCAGGCTCAATCCTCGAGCCCCAAAATATCCACAAAAAGCCATTGAATCCATGGCAAAAGAAAATGTACAAAAGCAAACCCCCAACAAATACATTATCCTTTATGTCTCCCAAGCATACCGATCCACAGTATGCTGGTCATGCTTCAACAGATCGGCAGTAGCGTAAAGATTTTTTTTACGCGCCATTGCCGTTGTAAGCAATGAGGTTAGGGCTACCCTCCCCAGCCCTCAAGTTAGTAATAGCATCCTTGGTAGCAAGCTCCTGGATACGCTTGCACAAGGCAGTAGGAGAACGGGGGCCCTCGAGCGCAATGAGGTAGGCAGCGAGACCAGCGATGTGGGGGCAAGCCATCGAGGTTCCGCTGATAGTGTTGGTGGCGGTGGAGCTGCCGATCCAAGCGCTCTGAATCTTCTCGCCGGGAGCGAAGATGTCGACGAGCTTGCCAAAGTTGGAGAAGGAGGACTTGAGGTCGCGCTCGTTTGTAGAGCCGACGGTGCAGGCTTGTGGGGCGGACGCGGGAGAGGAGTTGGAGGCGTTTTCGCCTTCGTTTCCGGCGGCAGCGGCGACGAAAGCGCCGGCTTCGACGGCGGACTGGATGGCGTCGTTAGTGGTTTGGGAGAAGGGGCCACCGAGGGACATGGAGAGAACGGTGCGGTTGATGTGGCCCTTCTCGGTGGCGTCGTCAACGGCCCATTGGATGCCCCGGAGGACGCCAGAGTTGCTGCCGGAGCCGTCTGCGCCGAGGACCTTGACACCGATGATGTTGGCCTTCTTTGCTACACCGAACGTGGTGCCAGCGGCGGTTCCAGAGCAGTGAGTGCCGTGGCCCTGGTCGTCTTCGCCGTCAGATCCCGCGATGAAGCTCTTTCCGAGAGTGGCACGGCCGCCAAATTCGGTGTGCTCGGTGTTGACACCAGTGTCAATGACATAGATGAAGGTGTCCTCGCCAGCAGAGCTGTCGAAAACGTAGTCCCGAATGCCAGGCTCACGGTGGGAGATGCGTCCCAGGCCATAGGGAGAGCCTTTCTGGGTAGTAAGAGTACCGTTGGTTTGGCGCGCTCTCAAGCTGCCAACCGGGACGGAAGCATACATCTTGTAGTCAGGCTCAACGGACTTGATGGCTCCCATGCTCTCAAGCATATCTAGGATGGTATCGTCGGCGTCAAAGGTAAAACCTTTGACACCTCCAACGGAGTAGGTTTCCTTGGACTGGATACCGGCAGCGTCAAGGACAGAGGAGAGAACAGCCTCGAGGACTTCATTCTCTTCAATACGGGCAACCCACGATCCGGGAATGGTGTGCTCGTTGCGGGTACGGATAATCTTGCTGGCCTGCGCAAAGAATGCGGGCAGGAGAGCTCCAAGAGCAAGTACGGCCTTGAAGGAATGCATCTTTGAGAGAAGTAGAAGTATTTGCGACTAGCGGGAGTAGTAGAAGAGGTCGAAAATTTCAAAGAAGCGAACAGAGGAACGAGCGAATGGGTGGACTAGCCAGGGGGAGAAGTAGAAGGGGCTTGAGTGAGTTGGTGAGTTGGTGAGGTATCCTTCAAGTTGAAGCAGACGAGCATTTATAAATCATGTCCTCTATACACAGGGAGGTGAGGCTGACCGCGGGATCGACGTGATCAGCCGATGGTACAATCTGCTACAGACTTGATTGGCATCGTGGAGATGGATACAGTGGATTCCTCATTAGCCACAAGGCTGGAGTGATTAGGTCACTACAGGTCGCATTGCGGCAGCGAGATGGAACGGCAGGCTGTCCGCGTTTCATCGTTCGTTTAGGCAGGAGGATACCTCTGCGACAGAGCTCGTCTACTCTTGCTATTGGCCTCGCGACTAATGAGGACTGGGTGTGCCGAGCATGAAATTCGCAACGGCTGGTTGTGAGTATACCAACAGCTATAGCTACTATGAGGTATAATAGGCGGCCAGTGGAGTTGGTTTCATTTGTGAAGAGCCAGCTTGGCAAAAGGAGATCATTCCCCTATTTCGCAGGAGCCAAGACATTCCCGACCAAAGTGGGTCGGTCCGGAGTAGGGAAATAGGACGTTTTCTAGAGGTACGTAACAGATTGGACAGGCCGTTGGGAATTCAAATGAAGCATCTGCAGTGGCAAGGCTTAAGGGCGTGGCGGCGGTTGTGCTGCCCTTTGGTACGCAGTCGCGGTGACGGTGGATCCGACAAGTGGCGAATCAGTGCCTCAGACAGCGTCGCGCCCACAACGTCCCCTATGCCGTTCAATCTTGGGCCATTCTAGACACCGGCGAATGAAACAGACACGGAGGTTTCCACACAGCTCGATCCAATCGGGCGGGGCCGCTTCTGCATGCCTTGGGGGTAGACGTACCTCTCTTGGCAGACGGAGCCTCCGAAGTTCCTCAGCTATGCGTTACATAAGCTAGGGGCTACCCAATCTCCAACACAAATCGTTTTGTTTTTTTCTAATAAGGAAATCTATCTGGTCAACAAGAAGCAACCTTGGTGACGCAAACTCCCTCTTCAGGGTCTGAGAAACTTATGCATCAAGAAACCCAACGCCACAAGCTTGATAGTTTCATAATTATTCCTCATCTAACGTCACAGCAAATTGTGCCTCCTCAATTCCATAAAGCACTTTACCATCCCGTATCCAGTTGAAAAGACAGGCTCCACACGGCGACAATGCCCCGAAAGGATTGATCTCGACTAGTTGAACAGTGCCGTCCTGCTCCAGCGCCACGTCAAAACTGAACCCGTACTTCACTAACATATCAACTACATATTCCGTCAACTCCTCCTTCATGTACGTTACCATATCTTGGAGGACTGCATTCGCTCCCGCCTCGACCTTTGCTACTATCTCCTCCAAGGTGAAACCCCAAGGCGCCGCCAACACCAAGGTATATCTATACTGGCTAATGGCGCTGATTTTGAAGTCGTCCGGTTTGGGAGAGGCCATGGGGTGATTTTTTGTTCTTGCCTGGGCTGCGGCAGGTGGTGAAACAAAGGCCCTAAACTCCCTCCCAGGATCCATTCCTTCATCCCACCTGTTGAGCACAAGTTTGATCTTCGTCTCCCTGTCCTCTTTCTCCGCGTGAACCTTTTCACGTTGCAGGCAACTATACGCGCGCATGGACGTACAAAGCTTCGTCATGACATCTCGCAGCGTCAATGATCGCAATCCACCACCCATGGGACTGTCCTTTGGCGACATGTGATCGAGCCTGATGAACCATTTCCGTTCGCCGTCCAGAAGTGAAACAAGCTCATGGCCTGCTTTTGTGGATTTTAAAGTCTCGAGCAGTTCCTCAAGTACAGCGTTGTAGATACAGCCAGTGGTTACCCATGCACTGTGGCATCTCACTATATCTTCGTAGAGAAAGCCAGGGATGGCAACCTCATGGTATTCGCCCCCCTGTAGACCTTGGGAACTGGCGATTAGAGTGTGCCATAGCGTATAGCTATATGGCGTCCATGATGGGTCGCAGTGTGTGAAGAACGGCGGGTTTTCGGGGACGACGTGTAGGATATCTGAAACACAGTGGTGGGCGGCTCCGAAGCGTCGGGTGCATGAGGATGAATGGGAAGAGTCGTCGACGCCTTTCTTGGCGGCATCTTCTGCCGCAACGTCGGCCGCAACGAGGGAATAAGGGATTTTAAGAACACGCATTGTGGTGGTAATAGTGATAGTAGTGCTGTGGCTCTCTTGTCGTCCTTGGAGGTATGTAAAAGTCAAGGACCGTAGTAGAAGCAATACAAACACGCAAGACCGATTGCACCTGCCGTTTGGACCGCAACTACTTTGTGGAACAATAATTCATGTAAGTGTCGGGTCATAGCTAAACAGCCGTGTTATTAGTTCCTGCCGCTTGTTCGACAACATCATTCAATCGATAATAAATCCAGGGTCTGACTAAAATTGCCAATTATTTTTTGCTAACCCTCAGTGCTCGTAAAAGAGAGACGGAAGCATAAGGATCATGACAGTTAGATAGATATATCATGTACTATTGTATAATCGGTGTGACGAAGACTGCATGAATTGGTGTTCTCAATTGATCTGAGGTAAGAGCATATTATATGATGATTACCTAGGTTTGTCAAATCACAACTGCATGGCCAATGTTTTTACCATGTTTGCTTTACATTCTCGGCCACCGTCAGCTTTGTGATTGGAGCTTTACAAGGCAGCAGTGTGGCATAGGTTCAGCGAGCATTGTCAGCTCAACTGCCGTCATAAACTATGCAGTATAGTGCAATCGGTTTCAGTAATTCGTTACTCAGCCAGCAGCCTCTCGGTATAGGCCAATGGTGTTGTTTCCTCCCGCCAGTGCAAACATCTCGCTCTTTGTGGGAACCTTAGGTAACCACTTCGCGCTCCAAAGAGGCTTGTCGCCGTGCGAGTGGGTTGCAACGCACGTCTTAGTCTCGAACCGCCATACCTTTGCTTTTGAGTCGTGAGATCTAGAGACGAGGTTAACAATTGTATTTGTAAATCCGTAGTCGCATCTTACCCCGACAGCAAATACTCGCCGGTGTCGCTCCAGTCGAGACTGAGTACCCAGCCACCATGGCCTGTGAGGTTCGCTACCTGCTCACCCGAAGAGACATTATAAATTGCGATGATTCTGGCATCTCCTCCTGCTGCTAGGAGCTTCGAAGTTGGGGAGAAGGCCACACTGCGAATTGGGTGTACGAGGCCTGCTAGAGAGTGCGCGAGACGCCCGGTGTCGTTGTTGAAAACGTATATCGAGCCATTCTCATGTCCCGAGGCTGTGAAGCTGCCGTCGCGGCTCTTTATACTTGTTAGTAACGCCTCAGTCAGGATAAAAAGACAGCGAAGGCATACCAGATCTACGCACAAACCGAAGCTGCCTTTGGTCTCGTACTCGCGTATGCGGGGCATGCCCTCGGCCTTGTTCAAGCTCCAGACGTTTATCTTGCCGTTGATACTACTGCTAGCAAGGTACTGCCCATCTGCGCTCATTGCAATCGCCCATACCTCACCCGGCTTGTTCTGATCTGTAACGCAAGTCAGCACTCGCCCAGGTGACATGGACGACCCAATTGCGATGGCAAAGAAAGCGCAAGGCGTACCCACCAACAATCTCTCCATCCTCAGTCCATATCCCGTCTTCACTCTGACTCCATATTTTGACCTTGCCCTCGAAACCAGCACTCGCAGCCCGTCGTGCCTTCTCTTCGCGCGCAGTCACCAGGTGGTGTATGCCGAGCGGGTGTGCCTTGTCAAGTGTTTGTATAACTGGAAAGTCGGGCTTCGTGGTGTCGTAAACATTGATGCTACTCGCACCGGAAGCTGAGAGAAGTTGGGTACTAGTCGGTGCTACAGCGAAGATGTCGCTCGCTTTGGGATGGGCCGACTCGACCGTGTGGAGGGTAAGGTATTGCTTTGACTGCAAGCTGTCAGGACAAAATCCAGATGGAGATATGTATTGCGTACCATTTTGAAAGCGTGGTAGCTCTACCGCTCCCATGCGCAAACAATTAGCGAGACATAGGCAAGGCGATGCAAGGGTTGGCAAATTTCCAGGTCAATGAGGTCAGTAACTACACGAAAACGCGATGTCACAGGTCCCGCTCATCATCCCACTTGGAGCGCCCCACCTAACACCGAAGACCCCTAGCTTCACCGCCAATCAACACCCCGCATTGTTCCAGCTCACAATAGGCATGCCATTGACACTTTCCTGGCTATCGCGAAGCCTACTGACTGATTCGAGAAGTTGTATCGCGCGAGTAAATCGTTCTCCGCTACGAAAACCCAGCACCGCATACCTCACAAGCACCTGCAAGCCCGTTCCTTTGCGCACCTTCACCCACAGCGCCTTCACCATGGCTCCCACCGATACTGCCCCCGTCCCTAAAGACGCTCTCTCAGCGAATCAGCCCATTGTAATCAGCGGCCCATCCGGCGCTGGGAAATCCACCATCCTCTCGCGTCTCTTCGAAGAGTTTCCTGGAAAGTTTGGCTTCAGCATATCCCACACCACGCGCGCACCCCGAGGGACCGAGCAGAATGGCAAGGAGTACTACTTTGTGACCAAGGAAGAATTCCTTGATCTGATCGAGAAGAAGGGATTTGTGGAGCACGCGCAGTTTGGAGGCAATTACTACGGAACGAGCATCAAGGCTGTCAACGATATTGCAGAGAAGGGTCAGATTTGCATTCTGGACATCGAGATGGAGGTTCGCAATAACACGATCGACTTCAGGCTCAAGCATGGCTGACAAGTCTCTAGGGTGTTAAGCAAGTCGCAAACCATCCCACATTCCCCCGCCCACGGTTCCTGTTTCTCCAGCCGCCCTCCATGGAGGTTCTGGAGCAGCGACTGAGGAGTCGGGCCACTGATAAGGAAGAGGCCATTGTAAAGAGATTGAACCAGGCAAAGGTTGAGTTGGACTTTGCACACAGTGGAGAGGCACCTCATGACAAGATCGTCATCAACGAGGACTTGGACAAGGCCTACAAAGAGGTCCGGGACTTCATTGTCGGTGCCGACGCATGAGCTGTGTATAGCAAACGCCCAATACAGACATCAACAGTTTTAGCCGATGCATGATACCACTCGGGCAATTATGGACACAAACGCTTCATGAGCAAACATTGCTTCTATTCAAGAAAAAAAAGCTATTTAAGCCGCAAGGTTCTTCAGATACCGTCGTAGAAAATTCAGCAAAGGCCGTCCTACCACTTTGGGATTCAGACAGCCTCAGAGCTTGACTCTATTTCTAACGTTTCTCATCATGTGAACCTTGCCTGGCTGGATGAATCCGGCTTGTTCGACCAAGCACGGTATAGCCCGTCACCTCCAAAGGCGAAAGGACGGCTATCCTCAGATCCGAAAAATGTTTGAGGTGAACGTTCCTCGCCTCGAGAATAAGCCCCATTGAGTTACCCTCCAGCTCACTTTGTTTTACCAAAGCGCAGGAAAGGCAATCGCATTACCATAAACTCGACGAGAAGACCCTCCATACCTAACACTCTCCATCGTCCCCCAACTCCTCGATTCTCTGTTGCGACCCTCTGCATGCAAGCAAGGTAGCCAACGGACTCATGTCATCATCCAGGTGCCAGCCCCTCCACTCGCAGCGTCGGGAGTGCTAGTGGGATTCGAGTAAAAGCGATGAAGAGACGCGGAGAGGTGCCGTAGTCGGTGATGGAAGCCGCAGCTTCTATGGCGGTTCGTTGCTAAAAGTGCGATCGCGAAGATCGTTGTCCGGGGACTTTCTCCCAAAGCATTGGAGGAAAGAGACGCCACAAGTGCGCTCTGTGCGTGTGCTTCGTTGCGATTCTTCGAGCGAGGAACGTTGAGAGAAGAAAGTTGGCATGGTGCGTCGAGTTTTTAGGTGGAGTCGGGGAATCGTATCGCCGGGCGCTAGGCACACTAGGCAGAAGGCGGACTGGTGCCTTGCAAGGGTGCCTGGGAAGCTTTGGTACGGCCGCTCTTTCTTTGCTGGGGCGCGTTGGTGGTCAAGAACATAAGATTCGGTTGCGCTGCAGTTCCAATCACTTCCTTCAGCTTCCCAATATCCCGTCGCGCCTCAACCTTCGTCTATCAAGCGCGTCCGACTATCTCTATCACTCGACCGCCGCGAGATCCACTATTGCAGCTCGCGCAAAGCTCCATAGCAAGACATCACAACATCTTGACCTGCGCAAGAAACCACACATAGCCAGAAGACATGGCGCTTTTCGGTCAAGCTGCGGCGCCTGCTGCGACCAGCTCCACAACCGGAGACACAAGCAAAGATGTCGAAGTGCCAGCCGGCCAAGTACCCAGCGACAGCATATCCGACCTCCAGTTCTCGCCAACCAACGACTTCCTCGCGGTAGGAAGCTGGGACAAGAAAGTCTACATCTACGAAGTCAACGGCAATGGCGCAATGGGAAAGTGGATGTTTGAGTGCCAGGGCCATGTTCTTGGTGTTGGTTGGTCAAAGGTGCGTCCACGAAAGCAACGATATAGTATGGAACAGGGTGCTAACATGATGTAGGATGGCACACGCATAGCAGCCGGCGACTCAACAGGCATGCTCAATATTGTTGACTTCCGTACTGCCCCGGCCAGCGGTACTGTCCCCGCCCAGCAAGCCAAAGCCCACGAGAATGCCATCAAGTGCGTACGCTGGTTCCAGACTGGCGGCAAGGACTATGTTGCGACTGGCTCGTGGGACAAGACGGTCAAGTTTTGGGATCTACAGGGTGCTGAGCCTGTCGGTACTCTGCAATGTCAGGAGCGCGTCTACAGCATGGATGTCAAAGATCAATTACTCGTCATTGCGACAGCAGAGCGCCACATCCATATGGTCAACTTGACCAACCCCACGACCATTTACAAGACTATCACCAGTCCACTTAAGTGGCAGACAAGGGTGGTTAGCTGTTTTACAGATGCCACTGGTTTCGCTGTGGGCTCCATTGAAGGCCGATGCGCCATCCAATACGTTGAGGACAAGGATACCAGGTAAGCACTTTATACTTTATGGATCAGTGAGCCCAGCTAACATACTTGCAGCCTCAACTTCTCTTTCAAGTGCCACCGCCAACCTGACCCGAACGCTCGCGAAACCGCAAAGGTCTTCTCTGTAAACGCCATTTCCTTCCATCCACAACACGGCACTTTCTCCACCGCCGGCTCCGACGGCACCTTCCACTTCTGGGACAAGGACGCAAAGCACCGCCTCAAGGGCTACCCTGAAGTCGGCGGCAGCATCGTCGCGACGAGCTTCAGCAAAGACGGAAACATTTTCGCATACGCAGTCAGCTACGACTGGAGCAAGGGCTACGGGGGCAACAACCAGCAGTACCCCATCAAGATCAAGCTTCACCCCATTCTAGGCGATGAATGCAAACCACGTCCTGGAAGCAAGAAGAGGTAATCCCTAGATACTCTAGGGGTCATCCTATGTCTCCCCCTTTTAGTTTCACTTGCTTCTTTATCTCGCTCGGGGCCCTTGCGATTTATAGCGCTGACATAATTCCCCCCTCTTTGAAGAACGGACGCTTACATGTATGATGGCGAGGACAACGGTGGTGGTGGTAGTAGCAGCGAGAATGGAAAAGCACCAATCGACAACCTCAAACGGATGAGGGGACAGTAGGGGGACTATAATGTCTCATTAAATCTCTCTCTTTCCGTCCCTGTCGACTGTCTACACGCTTCTAGAGAGAGGATCACATGTTCCACATATGTGCTCCCTCTCCCCTGTTATTAGTTTGGGTGCTTTGATAGTTTTTTTTGGGTTTTCTCAGGCATTAGCGCTCTTCACTTTTTTTTCCAGTGGAATGGTGAAAAACATTATTGGCATAACGAATATGGTTTACTTCCACTCCTCACGTCCCCATCCCTTGCTCTACATCTGAACGTTCACCTAAACCTGTGAAATGTCTAAATAAAAATTACTACGAAATATGGCAATGAGTACCAAGTAGGGGTTAGTTAAGAAAGGGGGAGGAGGGTCTTTATCCACAGGCAAATATCTAACGAGAACTAGGAAATTAGTTTGTTATCTAATCACTTATCAAAACGGCCATGTGATTTATCTTTACCCTTGAACCACCCCCCCCCCCCCAAATCGCTAAATGTAAACTGACCATGGGGTAAAGCAAAAATATACCATAACTTCTAAACTTCACCCTCAACGTCCTAAGGCTTTTGAATTTGTAACACGTGTTTCATACGTAACCGTTACGGTATCTAAACTCCCCCAAAACGCCTTGAACCGCATCTGTAGTACGACGCACCCAAAAACACCTCGCTCATCATGACCAAATAATGATAAAAAGTTACAAATGCATTGCGCGGCCGTTCCAAGTCCACCAACTTCCCACACTTTTCTATGTGCTGGTCACACCCGCGTTGTTCTCAGCACCCGGCGGCACATCGACCTTTTGCTTCTTTGCGTCCGGTCCCTCGACAACAGCAGCTGTTTGACCGTTCACACCCACATTACTAACGTCCTGTAATGCTGCCCTTTCCCTCTTGATGCCGTTTGGTCCGTTGCCGTTGGAGAATGTGGGGGGTTTGTAAGCACCACGGTTCGCACTGGGGCTCATGGCGTAGCTGGGCGCACCGGGCATGCCAATTCGTCGGTTGCTGTCGAGATGCGGGTTTACTATGTTTGGGCGGTTGAAAGAACCGGTTGATGGGGCGCCAGGTCGTTGGGGTGCAGGTTGAGGGGCGGGGGGAGCGCCTACGGCTTCACGTTTAATAGGTACACTGCGTGCGTGGTCGATGCCAGGAGTTCGTTTCTCTTTTGGAATAGGAGATTCTGCGTTGGGATTGAATTGTGGGAGATTGTTTAGTGTGGGCATTTCGGAAGCTTGGAGGAGCTCAGCAGCGCGGGAGGTAACGAATCCGACAGATGGTCGTTGGTTTAAAGCCGTTAGATTCGTTGCTGGCGTTGTTGTGGGCTGGGCCTGAGGTCCTTGGCGTTGTTGGTTAGGCGGCTGTTGTGCTTGTGGAGGGTTGGGTCGTGGAGGCTGGTTATTGGGAGCTGGTTGGTTATGCTGTCCAACAGGCCTTGATGCAGCTCCATTTTCTGCAGCAGGTGGAGGCATACGTCCGTTATTTTGCACTGGGCGTGGTTGCTGCTGAATTGGTGTCTGAGGTTGTCGGCCGTGTTGTACTTGCGGTAAAGGCCTTCCGGGTCCTTGGTTGGATGGATTCTGTTGTTGTTGTTGTTGTTGTGCTGCTGGTTGGCCGCGACCTGCTTGTATCGGCCTACCATTGGGCTGTCGAGGAGGTCCTGTATTTCTGATTGGGGATGTACGGCTAGACGATATGGCTTTTGGTTTCACTGACTCTACTGTGCGTGGTGCTGTAGTTTCGGGAGCAGAGAGGCCTTCCGAGAAGGAGAATTCATCGCCGTGCCCCTCAGAAACATCAACTCCATCAAATAAATTCTCGTCGGTTTCGTCATCAAAGTCAGCCCCAAAAGACTCATTATTCAATTGATCGGTACGTGTTCGAAGAAGGTGGTCCGGCCTGGCTGGTGTTGTTAGGGCTTCTTGTTTGACTACGGCTTGTAGTTCGGGTTGAGGTAGCCGCGGTGCAAAGTCGACATGGCGATAAAGGTTTTCCTCCTGAAACTTGATGGGCTTGACTTTCATGGCCTGGACTTTTTTGAGATATTCCTTATCGTACAGACAATTGCCGAGAACGTTGCCAAATGTGCGTAAAGAACGTTTTAGACCATCTGTTGCGGCCTCTTTCTTAGCCTTTTCGAACGATGCGGCTTTGCCTTTGCCATTCTCTATTGATCCGTAGCCAATGTCCTGGAACTATGTCAATATGATCCGGGAGGTTGCGAGCAGTTATACGAACCTCATGGTATGTGCCATCCTTGAGCGTAATCCTGACTACTATCGAGAGTCCAAGGCTCACCTTACCATTCTGGTGCTCGTCGACCTGCCCTTGTTAGCCTGTATTTTGCCACTGAGCATAATGAGCCATACATAGTCAATCTGCACCTGTCCTAACGAGCTTGACCAGCCATTGAATCCAAAAACCTCGTTCGCAAGCGCTATGGCTTTGTTCCCCTCCAAATACGCCACTCTGCCACCACCATTACCGGGTCGTTGCGATATATATTCGGGGCCGAGTTGCTTATTTAATTTGCCTTGTAGTGTGGCAATCTCTGATGGTGTAAAATTGCTGTTGACGCGCTCTTCGAATGGGTTCTTGACGTTGCCGCCACTGTACTGGTCGCCTGGCCTGCAGTTGTATTAATTCCCGTTTACTGGAATGTATACCGAGGCAAAAACGGGCGCGCGGATCCACAAATCTACTTACGCGGGCATTTTTGGTGTTGTCAAGGTGTGGCAATCATCAGTCGCTGCTCTGGTGAGGTTGAAGCCTAGCGGTTAAGGATGACGCGCCGCACCGTGAACTTGGAGGAGGAAGGAACGCGATCGCGCTAGTCCCGCGCTCACGTGCCGACAAGGCAACATCACCCGTGGATTACTGCACTAACAATTTCTAACTCAATCGAGATAGTGCATTTGTGTAGGAACGAAGATGCCTAGTCTCATCACCGAACAACTTCTTCAAATTATGTTGTTCAATACAACAGTCCGATTTGCATTATGTCCCTGCTGGTCGCCTGATAGATCTTCAGAACCTGAAGAATAATTCGTCTTCAAAATAAAGTAGCGACTTGGATCAAGCCAACTCACGAATGAAGCCAGCCACTACCAGGATTTACTGAAATTCTGATGTTACTGTGTCGGTTCCAAGATGTGGGGTGCTAGCACTCCGCAACCCGTTCCATGGCGGCAGAATTGCGATAGGCATGCCTCAATGCATTTACTCGTCTCCGTAACACCAAGGCCCTGTATTGGCGCTCAAGGCAATGCATGCAATATGGGGCTGGTTTGAGCACGAGAGCTCTTCTCGCAGAGATACATAACTACAAATCTCATTATCTTTAGTCGTTGTTGAGGTGTTCACATCAAACACGTAAGCCGCCATGGCCAGCGCCAATCTTCCATCTCTGCAACTTCTCGTTGAATGCATCAAGTCGCCTTGTTCCTTCCTGTTGCGTCCAGTAGTCCAGAGACTGTCGTAATTCTATAGCCCCTTCTCTTCAGCTCTGGGAGCACTTTTCTCAACATCACGACCGTCCATTCTCGCCGGTCGTGACATATGATGATACTCCCAGGCCGCACCATGCTTAGCACATGCCGTGCGTTCACACTCGGGTAAGCAATCTGAGGATCATGAGGATAGACGCTTCCCAGAACCATCTGATAACCCATTTCTTTAATCTGTCTGCGCATCCTTGTGCTGAAGAAGCCTGATCCAGGTCGAAAATATCGTGGTGGATGCGGCAGATTGACAGCATCATAGGTCCCGTTGATAAATCCCTCTACTTGTCGAACTTCTGACTCGAGAACTGCTGGCGTCAGGGAACGAGATGGCTCGTCATGCATGGCATGATTTCCCAATTCCATTCCTGCTTTTGCTGCATGTTGGAGAATTGTCTCTCGCCCACCAACTTGGCCTCCGATGACGAACAATGTTGCTTTTGCTTCGTTCTCCCCCAATACTTTGAGAATATCCAAAGTGAATTCTGAAGGAGCATCATCGATCGTCAAGGCAACAACTTTATCCATCTCTTCCCCATTTCGTCGCAGAGTAGAAGCAGGCACGTGCCATAGCACATCTGGCCACTTTTGTTGGAAATAGCGGATCAGAAGATTCGGGGGCTTGTAAATGACATAGAATGGCAATATGAATGTAATTACCACGCATATAGCGGTAAGCATCGTGTATATGCGTCGCCGGCGCGCGGCACGGGTGTAGGGGAGGCGAAAGATGCGCAAGGGGAATCGGGGCATGATATGCCGTTTCGCGGTTGAATTTCCGGATCGAGACTGGACATAGCTGACACCTTCAATGAGAAAACTCCTGTGTGGGTTCACAGGCGAAAGCCGACATGGCTAGGGATGTTGGAATTGAGTATGAGAGCTGGTTGCGGATAGGGTGGTTGAGGGGGCAGTTACAAGGATACCAAATGAGGATTAGCGCCTGCACGTGCAACCGTGCATCGCGGAATTCAACTGGAAAACTTTCTGTCGTTACCTCTAGCATCCTTCTACCTCCATTCGCAACGCTACAACTACATTCAACGACTGTCCTCACATCGATACCAATGTTTACATCGATTGCATTCTGACAGAATGAGAGTACGGTTAGTAGACAAATCTGCTGCTCATCGCAGTCTGGTTCGCATACGTGGACGAGGTAAATTTGAGTTATGCTGTCCAGTTCCTCAAACGCACCCGCTCCAATCAAACTTCTCCCTCTTTCACTGATGAGCGCACGGCGACTTCATCCCGATCGCAGCTGTACCACGTACATGCAGATCCAGGAACCAATTTGTCACGCTTGGTCGAACAGTCCCACCTTCGATATAAGCCCTCTAAGAATGTTCCAAGAACGACACCGTGGACGTTTAATTGACCTGGCTGCCTTATCTTGAATGGCTACTCGGGTCTCATTGCGTTCATACATATTTGTGGCTGGCGATGTCATTCTGCTGACTGGGTCAGTCACGTCCTATGGATTGGCTCGAACGCATATTGTATTGCCAAGACGTGGCTTCTGTGACAACTATTGTGGGGAGCCAATTGTAGGCAATTAGTCGCACTATAAACAGTGCCTGAGGGTGTGCCCGTGATGTGATAGTGATGATGCTGATACTGTGACCACGAAGTCCATGCACCCGTGTCATAATACGGGGTTTCCGAACCATGGTCCCGTTATCATGCACCATGCGAAGCATCGGGTCAGCGGGTGAGCGGGAGAGCTCGGATGTTGCGTGATATCCTCAGACGGCGCATCTTTTACTAGAATTGCATAGTGACTTTTATCATGTGCGTCTCGGTGCAAATTCCAACTTGGATGGGTAAGATCCAGGGCCCTTCATGCACGAATTCCACCCTGCGTATCCCAATCGGTTGATCAGTGCAAGGAATTTGAGACTTGAAAGATATAACAGCTGAAATCCGTCTCGAAATTCTTCATCATGTTCTAGGGCGTGGGGGGGAGAGGGGTTTTTTCTGAAACTTTGCTAATCTAGGTATTGCTGTGGCCATATGCTGTACGAAAATGAGGCGCGAAATATTGTCTTGGATGTGTCACTGATGACTGATCCGCAGATGCAAGTTGGCCGATTAAACCGCATGATTCGATATTTGACGGCACAGAGCAAAGCCCCGTTCATCCACAATTAAGAAGAGAAACGGGACGATTGTTGGTGTTTCATCGGGTGCGTGTTGCCGCAATGCCCTATAGTAGCATTGGGGACTTGCCATCAGGCCCGTCAAGGTGATGGTAAATAAGCGCTCGGAGAAAGAACCATCTGGGCCTAATCCAAGTGGTAGCTTGAGCGCTGACCGCCTTGCCCAACGTCGAACGATGGCGCTGCCAAAACATGGGCGACGCGTATACAACAACACGGGGTAAAGTTTGTCCTACACCTGGTCGGGTGATTACGGTATCGGATTTTCGAGGAGACAAAATAGTATTTTACTTTTGCGAGAATATAGTTTATGGATGACAAGTGCGGCAAAGTTTCACAAACATTTGGTCCGGGACCAAAGTGCTTGTTTCTGATCGGTGGGAACGGCGTAGGGTACAAACAGGGTAAGCGGCTGCTTTCAAAGTGCCAGGAGGCAACCAAGAACCAGGAGGGTTTCGACATGAAAAGGGCCGATATACACGAAGACGAACGGGGTGAGACCTTGATCCGACGAGCATGAACCTTGTCGCAGTAGTTCCGCACACTTGGGTAAGGTTTGCGGGATGTGACACCGCAGCTCGGGTAAGCTTACAGCTAAACAATGTTCATTCGTATGCGCCGGCTTCCGATTCACAGGGTTAGCTTCGGTAACCCACCACCGCCATCTCTGGCACGACCCTCACAATGTACTTGGTGTCATTTATGATTGAGATAAGGTTTAGCTACGATCGGCACATGTATGTCATGCATGGCAACTAGGGCCGTTGCCCTCTCGGTTGCCCACTGGGAGCTGGAATACTGGCTTGGCTTTGCGAGCTTGCCATGCCGCCCAGATCTACCGATGAGTGTATCTCCTGACAAATGCTTCAGCTAAAGGGCGGCTTGTTAGGTTTCTTGATGAAGATGTGGGGGCGGCTTCTGCTGGTTGCCTGACTAAGCTAACAGGCTTTGGCGAGCGGTGGTGCAACAATGAAACGTTCTCGCTTGTACGCTTGGGTTCGTCGGGGTGCAGCATCGGGCTTGCAGTATCTAGAGTGAGATCGAAGACAAAGACCGCTGTGTCGGTAGGTGAGTACGAAGCAGAATGTAGAAAGTGTGCTTGTCTTATATCCGTATCCTACATGTGTATTGTTACAGAGTCGTGAATACATTAAATTTTACAAGTAGGACTCTCAAAGAGCCCCTTGTCGACGTCGCGGCTGTGAGGGACCTATCGACGCTTGGCCGATTCCGACATTTAGGCGGATGGGGATCTAGGCTTTCTCGTGCCAATATTATAACCCCAGCTCCTCAGGGTTTTTACGACCTTGGGCAGCACAGCGGCAGTCAGTGGCACGCGGAAGAAGATTAGAGACTTGTGGACAAGGTAAGCTAGACCAAGTTGGGTCCAGATTGCTGCAATGCTTGTCAGCCACGGCCAGATGTTCACAATAGAAGGAGGGATTCTGCATACAAGCGTCTGCGCCACCATTGTGTCCCGCAGCCCTTCCAGCTTCCACATAACCGTCTCTGTCAGTGGCTTCTGCAACGCCTTCATCTGCGCCTGCTTCAGCTGGCTTTCTACCCGCGTTGGGAAAAGCTAGGCGCACCACGCTCCAGAGCGCATCCTTCAGCACATGCTCATAGTGGCCAATTCTATCGGTTCCAAGTAGGCGCACTGCTAAGAAGCAGAGTGGGAAGTCGAGGAGGGACAGACCCAAGTACACGGCAAGCGCGGTCCAGCCATACTCGCGAGAAAGCTTCTTGAGCCGCTGCGATAGAGAAGAAGCTGGCTCTGGGCTACCTAAGTGGGGTGTGGGGTTGTGCGACTGGGCGTTGGGCCTGTCACTCTTGAAGCGAAGGAAGCGGAAGCGGCGGGCGAGAGCGGGACGTTGGCAGCGGAAGAGGGAGAGGGCGCTTCGCTCGATGGTCTCATTGACGGAGCGCAGCCGAGGCGTGGGTGGGGTGGAGGTGAAGAAGTTGCGCAGGAAAGGTGATGCTGGCTGTACTGTGCGGCTTCTGGTAGTGTGGCCGAACAGCAGCTGGCCAGGCCCGATGCGTGCAACGCGTGGCTTCATTGCATGAGTGGCTCAGGAGGGCAGAGGTGAGTGAAACGCTACTCACGTGGCCGTCAGTCGTTTCAGACTCGGATACGGCGTGTGGTGTTCCAGAAGTTCATGCCAAAACCGACGTCGATGCAGCGTCACTGGAGCCTTGGGATTTTGGGCCGGGGTATGCCGCCGGAACAACGGTTTCGCCGGATCCGAGAAGTGTTCCGCTGCCGAGCGCCCCATTCCGCTCGGGGAGACCGCAAGAGAGTGGATTGACCCATCTGGACCACCAGATGATGCGCGGATTATTAATAATATCATGTTGCATCTGCATGTGCATCTGCCCGAGAATAGGCCCAAGGTGGACAACGTAGTGCCGGCCCGCGATCGACCGCTGAGGGTCCGATACGGAGCCGCACAACGCTGAGCCGCGCGACTATCAAAGAAATCGTGGCAGCGGATGACGGCCCTGGCGGATGCATGCCCTCGTCTCGAAGACCAGCCAGGGCAGGGCAGGACAGGGCAGTGCACGCAAGACCTTCCTTGGGTGGCGGCATTCCAACAGTGCAGCGCGTTGATGGCCGGACGAAGGACAATGGACAGACACTCGGCTTCGGTGACGCGGCCATGCTCGGCGCTTCGACCCCAAGTTGCGGAGGTGGGTAGACGTGTGATGAGATGGTGTCTGAAGTGCAAGCCGGAAGGCGACGAGACAGCAGATCGAGATTCCCTGGTGGCGTGAGGCATAGGTGGCGGCGGAAGCGAAGTCAAAGGCCCAGGAACGTTTCGACTGTGGTTGCCAAATCAGACCCCAATCTCCCTCCATCAAAGCGCATGGTCTCCAGGGAACCATGGTGGCGACGCATTGCCGTTAGCACCATGATCCAGGAGAAGACCAGGTTACTGCCGTCTTGCGCAGCTTCGCGCAGAGCTGGTTGACAGAAGCGTCAGCGTGCATTAGCCGGTGAACAGCCAAGATGTTCGTCTGGAACTCTGGAAGCGTGTTTCCCTCCCAAACAGCTGTTGCAGGCCTCGTCTGAATAGGCCTAGCCGGATGCTCTCGTTGCATACGGAACGTGGGCGCGGCGCGCGCACACACACACACACACACACACACACACACACATGGGCGCTGCATGCTCGACTCCTTCACGCTCGCTTGCTTATTACGACCACTATTACGGTACTTTACCAGGGGGCCGGTCAGTCAGGCTTCCGGGCGCGCACCAGCCAGCCCAGGCATGTGGCGCGGCCGCTCGCAAGGTGCTGGCCTCGTACTTAGTTACTGTCCTTAGTCCTATAATACGCACGTGTGAGTGTGTGAGTGTATTTACTTATGGTGTGTACAAAATACCACTACTATCACAATGGATTTGGGCTATTGCACCGGCATCGACGATCGCGTGCCGTATTCAAGTCAACTAAGGATGCATAGCGAATTCTAAATTGCGGGGCAGCAGGCGTAGTTATGTGTATAAGGAATGAGCAGTGTGGGACCCACGCTCAGATTCTGTTCGCAAACCTGTTCGGCGGTAGCCATGGCCCCCGTTGTGGAACAGGAGAGGACTTCATTTGCCCAAGTTTGCCCAAGACGACCGTTTCACGACTGCGAGCCTTGTCATTGTGGGCTCGCATAGGCTCGTGTCCGAGTAATGGGAGTGGGCGGGCGCCCATTCGGAACCGAAAGCTCGTGGAACGAGTCGATGAGAGTGGTGAAGGGCGTTGGAATCCTACGGACACAGCCGGCCTCTAACAGCGTCCAACGTCTTAATTAGCCTAATCCGTTCTGACAAGGTATCATTCATGACGCCCCTGGCTTTTGTAGTCGGCGACTCATTCGTTAGTAGCAAGCTCATGCCTGGCGACGAGGGATGCCTTCCACTCCGGGGGGCTGTTGGCAATGCTGAATTGCCTCATGGGGAGAGGATGCAGGGTATGACGGCACGGCCAGTCAATTAGTCAGTCAGCCAGTCAGCCAGTCCAACCATCCGTCCGATGGACAGTCGGCCACTGCAGCAGCCGTCATGCTGGGTGTGTAGTGTAGTGCAGTGTAGTGTAGTGTAGTGGGAGTTAAGAGGGTACTTAGTCGTAGCACCCGGTATGGGCGAGTGGTGATGGTGCTCGTCGAGTGCAGGCATATAGCTCGCCCCTTCGCACTCTCCTATAACTGTGTCAGAGACAGTTGCAACACGGCTCGGTGACTTGATTGCGAGGCCATGCGAAGGTTTGCAAGTCGAAGAATTAAAGTTTTCGGCGTGGCCACCCCCCTGCAACCGCACCAGTCTCAAACCTTGAGGCCGACTTTAGGTGCTGAGCTGACGAGTGACGGGGACACCATTATTCATTTACCTGGGCCTGGTCGGTGTCGTTGCAGTCGCAGGCGCGGGCTGATTGGCGGCCGGTCACGAGCAGTTCCTGTTGCTACCACCGTCCCAAGACATGGCACAAGGGCGGTTCCTTCTTTGAACGGCGCAGCAAGCAGCGTCGCGCACCCAGCACCCCCCCTGCCCGCTCGGCTAAACTCTGGAGTTGATCTGCCCTGCCCCTGCCCCGCCGGGCTACTCACTACCAGGCTCCCAGGCTACCAGGCTCGCACCTGCCCTTGCCTTGCCCTTGCCTTGCCCTTGCCTTGCCCTTGCCCTCTTGTCCTTCGCGCTTGCCCCCTCGTAGCCCTTGCCCTTGCCCTGCCCTTGCCCTGCCCCCCTGCCCCCTGCCCTCCTCGGCGCCGTTGGCGACTTCCCTGCCGCCCAGGACCCCGGCGCGCGCTTTCACATTGTTCGGCGGGACGATGCTGCACTCTGGGTGTGTGTGTGCGTGGATGTGTGTGGATGTGTGTGTGTTACACCCATTCCTTCGCTTCACAGCTTGACAGCGCCCAAAACGGCACGCTCCCGGAGCCAACTGTTTGAGGCTTCGTCTAGGCTCATACCTTGCGTAGCTGCATGACCGTCTTGCTCAGGATCTGCTTGTTTCTCCACGTGGATTCGTCTCATCGACGTGCTTGCCTGTTAATACCCTCTACTATATATACCACTGACCGCGCTACGTCCATGCCTTGTGTTACACTACTACCCAATTGCCTTCTTCTTGCTTGACCCTATTTTAAACACGACGCTCCTTATCTTGCCATCCATCTCTTGCACAGAAGCCCAGTCTACTACATTACATTCCTCCCACCCAACTCGCTCCTTCCTCTCTCGTTTACACTAGACTTGTGCCAGCCTGCCAATCTACCTCGTCTTACACTTCACTACTCTGCACACATTACTCTCCCTACACTACAATACTATCACCATCACCGCCACCACCATCTATCTCGGTCACCATTGCTACCAACGATCCCACCGCAGACATGGGTGGCAACACCGAACATATAGCCGGCCACGGCTACCTCTCCCTCGGCCAGGCTGTCAACGTTGCTCAGAACAGTGAAGGCGGTGTCGACCAGCGTCTGGCTCAATTTCTCGAAAAACGCCTTGCCGAAGTATGGGCAAAACTAAACGCTCATCCCGGATCCTACGTTCTTCCTCCAGACGAGTTTGCTCTCTTGAACTACTACCGCACACGGTTTGGAGACAACGAGATCGTACGAAACGCCACTAAGCGCTTTTGGGACAACCACAAAGGCAGCCAATAGCCCGCTCGCCCTTTCTTTTTCCCACCCCACCCAAACCACAACCAGTCAAGAGCATGGCACGCTTTTTCGCACTTTGCTAGCCACTATTTAAATTTCGCTGCAACCATTACTGTCTCAAGATGTTGCCATTTATTGCTTATTTGGCGGGACGACGCCTGGCCCTCTATTGATTGTCAAGGTACACAGCACCTTCCTCCTGCTAAGTACAAGCGCTCACACTGGTCAGAAAAAAAAAGTCATAAATCGACCCGGTTTGCTTCTTCTGGGTTTCGACGGCGCACTTATATACCTGGAGTTTTTTTATTATTATTTCTTTTGCGAGATACCTCTGAATACGGAGTCTACGGCGTTTGGAGCATCATACCACTGCCGACCAGTCCTCGAAACGACACGGGGCATCATGCATGGTCGGAGTTACGAGAGCGATGGAGTCTTTGGATGGCGTTTTGGTGGATTTGTAGAACTGATCGCGGCGTCACTTGGACGAGCAACCCCTAGCTCCGCCCTCATAACAATGTTTCTAATGCTAATCACCCTGTCCCAATCTGCCGATCACAAGGGCCCGAGGAAGCCCCTACTCCAGTGCCTACAGCCCATGCCGCCAGTCCTCAGTCTAGTGGACGGATGTCAACAGATTATCATGAAGCACACTTTTGCCTCCTCTTACGGTCAGCCATTTATCGGTGAATACAACCCACCCGAATGCAGTTTCAACCGGGTTACTTTCAACTTCACAGTCACTTCCGCCGGCCTACAGTTTGACAGGCTTGGCCTCATGTTCCTTGATGACACCGAGGTTTTTCGGACTTCGACTGCAGAGCCGACGCAGACGGGCATCATCTGGAGCTACGTTAAAGACATGAGCGGTTACTTGAGCCTGTTTCGTACGCCACATAAAATTATTTTCGATCTAGGAAACGTTATTAATGACAATTATACTGGATCCTGGACTACGACATTGACGGCAACCTTCTTTACTGCAATAGACGATATTGAGCCAGCAGATGTCATCATCCCAATTTCCGCTCGGAGGTCTGTTGATGATTCCCCAAGCGCATTTCTTGTGCCGGAAACCAGAGCAGTCGACACTATCATGTTGCCGCGAAATGCCAAGAAAGCCGTCGTGACTATGTCCGCTTGCGGACAAGCTGCCGAGGAATTCTGGTGGAACAACGTACTTTCTTCCGACACCAGTGTCTTTGGGGCAAATGAATCGCTATATGGTCATTCGCCCTTCCGAGAGATTCAACTCCTCATTGATGGGCAGTTGGCTGGGGTTGCTTGGCCTTTTCCGGTCATCTTTACTGGAGGCTTTCTCCCAGAGTTATGGCGACCAGTAGTAGGAATCGATGCATTCGACCTCCAAGAAGATGAAATCGACATTACACCTTTCATAACATTACTCAATGATGGCAAAACTCATACATTCGAAATCCAAGTTCTTGGCATCGATGACGACGGAAATGGCACGGGCACATTCACGACAGCTATTGAATCAAATTGGGTTGTCACTGGCAAAGTCTTTGTTTGGCTTGATGCAAACAACACGCCTCTAACGGGAACGGGACCCATCTCGGGCTCAGTTGCTTCTCTTCAACTATCCTCCACAAGGAAGAAGGGCATATATAGCGCTGGCATTTATTCTTTGACTGACTCGGTCCAAGTATCACGCAGCATATACATCGAGTCGACATTGGATACTGCTGATGGACGAAAGACGGCCATATGGAGCCAGAATTTGACTTTTTCCAATATTGGAACATTCAGCAATAAAGGAAACGATCAAGTGGTGCGCCAGTTTACTGCTGGCAAACATACTACACTAGCGGGTTACTTGAAGAGTTTCGAGTATCCTCTTTGGGCCCGTTCGTCCTACAATACAGCGCTGGACGGCAATGTCAGCATTGATGCAAGCATGCGGCAAGGGAAACAGGTACAACAGCTGGGTGACCTAGCATTTCCTAACAGCTGGAAAACATTTAATGATACTCCTTTCCCAGTAGCGTTTTCTCCAAGACGTGCTTTTTTGGCTCCAACATGTACAACTCGCAGAATGGCACAGCATACAGAAGATCCAATCCTCGTCTAGGGAATTGGTATAACTCAAGTAGCACAGAGCAGCACATGACGCTTAGCGGCATTAACAATGCACACGAGGGAACTGTGGTCCAGGATAGCACACGTGTCTCGGACCCATCTGGGCAAGTCTGGTCAGCAGGACCCCCTTATGAGGAACTATACGAAAGGAGTATTGTAGCGGCCAACGGATCGGTCGTGTACGACAGTGAAAGTTACGGCGGTCAAGTACGCGGTCAAGGCACCAATTCCGCTGGCCGTGGGCAGGAGGTCAATGTCGCCGGTCACGGTGGGGCGCGCGAATTTGCGGCAAAGCCAATCGAGGCAAGACTAGGGCGGGGACCCGCTTAGGCGGGAACTTTGACGAAGGTGGGGTGTGGGAGAAGAGGTGTGTGGGAGTAGGCTAGGAAAGTATACCGATGCCCTGTAAGCAGTACATTTAGATGGGCAGACAATACGACATAGCATGCGAGCAGGGGCATTTAGAGCAGTTTTTTTTGCTGGTGCCATGGAGGTTTCCATGTTTGGTAATAAACCGGTAACTGTCATGTCGCTTTGGGATAGGGGGAAGGGCAATGCGCTTGGAAGCGATGTCTTTCATTTTCTTCATTTATAGTAGTTCGCTTAACTTGGTAGTTCCACCGCATGTATAGTGCATGCACACATGTCCATTGTCACACTACGCCATTGATCAGCAATCAAAAACCCACGCCATGCGTGCTGTTGGTCGTGTTCTGGATCATGCTCTCGCGATCGAAGCATGTCGATCTTACCGATTAGAAGGGGCCCTTAGGAATGCACCATTCAAAAGCGGTGCCTCTGGATTAGAAGGGGCCCTTAGGAATGCACCATTCAAAAGCGGTGCCTCTGCTGCGACATGCGGCTGCTGCGACATGCGGCTGCTGCGACATGCGGCTGCTGCGACATGCGGCTGCAGCGACTGCATCCGAAGAGGGGAAGAAAAAAAATTAAACAACAAGAAGCCCCCCTCCCCCCCCCAAAAAAAAACACGGATAGATGAGTTATCTCCCTTCCGCCACACGTTGTGTCTGGCTCCTGAGCATCCGTGCATTTCTGAGCCAACAACGCGTCACGCTGCGCCACTAAATCTCCGTGTTCTTTGACCACCATATCGGCTGCGGGTTACAAAGTTCCACAGTATGTCAATTTGCAAATCTTATATGCAGAATAGGCCCTTGCCAAGCACAGTAGTTTTCTAGGCGAAAGCCTTAACAACCGTGTAAACTTTCGCTTACACCAGAGCATCTGCCGCCTGAGAGTCCATGTTGATGCAGCTGCCGCTTCATCCCCCCAATATCAGTCTTTTTTTTCTTGGTTTCTCTTTTCTTCTCTGGATGCACGGAAAGTCGGAGGCTGCATGTACCCGACGGCGATTTGTGATGGGCTCCGCTACACATAACATGTGTATGTTCTGTACATCAAGGCCAGGCATCGGGGAGGGCAGGGGGAGAGCATCGTCAGGGTCGACGTGATTTGACGGGATTTGACCTTATCGGGCGTAACCAGAAGCTAAGGCATGGGGCACAGCGAAACGGCCTTCCTTGTGTTGTGTTCTTCTTGTCCAAACTAGGCGTGCAGTGTGCTGTGGGTAGTGGGGTTGCAAAGCGACCCCCATCTGGGTACACGTGCCGTCGTCTCTTGGGCAGTTGGAGCGATAATGGCCGCCCTTGCTATAGCCGGGCTCTTTGTGGGAGTAAGTAGGCGCACCTGAAACCCGGTCGCAGGCACAGGCACAAGCGAAGGCGAAGATGTGGGGAATGGGAGCAGGTGCAGGTGCAGGTGCAGGCAGAGCAGACGCCTTGGGTCGCATATTGTGCCTTACTTGGTACTATAATATTACCCTATACGTATACGCCTCAGACCCGTGCAAACGCGACCAGCGCCGCCTTGTCTGCGGGCAATTGCAGGCGCTTGGCTGCTTTGGGCGGTCGGAGGCAAACATGTCGGTAGTTGCAGTGGCGCGCTTAAATGGCAATTTCCAACTCGTCCGGATCCGAGCGTCGTCGTTTGCTTTGACGCGCGCTCCCGTGGGGTGCGTGTAAGCGGGAGATTTGCAGTGGATCCGTGCAGGCGCCGCGTCCCCTCGTGGCAAGCCTGAAACGCGGGTAATGTGCTTTGGACCACGGCCGCGTTGCTGCTGGGCCTTGCATGCATTATTTCCACCTTGTCATATACTTACCTCACGCGACACAAGCTGAAGGGGGCCCCGCGGCCTCCGGCCTGACCACCTATCCTCCGCTCCCAGGGGCTGCACTTCGAAATCTTTAAGGTTTTGCTCCTCGGCACCATGATGTCATGGCTCTGGACGAGACCGACAAATCCAAACTCCGGCCCTGCACCTCTCGGCACTTTGTCCTCGCAACCCGCCCAACTCTCTTTTCCCGCGCCCTTCTTGGCCCATACGCATTGCGTACTACCCTGAGGCAGATCAATCGTATTGGGGAAATGCAGTCCGGATTGGGTGAAAAGACCCATGGCCATTGGACGGCATCATGGCCCGGCGCTACAAAACAAAGAGCGAATTCCACAGCCTCTCACGGCACGCCGGGGATGGGCCACACTGCCGTGTTTTCTAGCCATGGATGCCGAACACGCCTCGAATTTTGCTTGTCGATCCGGAAATGCCCCTTCAATATACGTCCTTTCCTGTCACTATCCGGTCTATCGGTCATCGATTGTAAGCCATTGGGCTAACACCTAAACTGCATACTTGTACGAACTTGGCACATAAAGGCTGGTGCTGTGATCGGTAGGCAAAACTCGCGTATCGCTACTGACAGCTGTCGCGATTCCACTCCTCGCCTACTCTCAACCCTGTGGAGATAACGGGTTTAACATTCGGAATAGCCGAGCGACGCGGACGAAGAACTAATTGACAGGTTGGGACAAGCGATTCAGCTCTACTTTGTGACAAAGAAATAGAGTTTGGAGGCAGACAAGCAATGTTGGCAGCTCGTGGTGTTGAGTGGGAAAAACATGGCCGCTCCACGCCTAAACCATGCCACGGCCCGCTATTGAAAACGGCGGACTAGCGTTGCTGCTGGAACATGCATACACAGACTTACATACCTAGTATATACCTACTATTCGTTGGTATTATGAACATCATCGTTGCACGCAGCTGGAGTCGCAGCTGAGAAACCTTGTGTACTCCGCCACCAGCGATCAAGTGGTGATAGCCATATTCCACCTGGTTCGGGAATAGCTACAGCTCACGCCCCCCCCATCTTTCGCCATCACAGCAGTTATACGCTTCGACCAATCATAATAAAAAGCGCCATCGTCCAATACCAGGTCAATGGTCCCTCTGCGACGGTGCATGCACGAAATGTGGGCGAGTCACATGTCTGGCCGTGTCACTTCACCGTGCATGACTCTAGCACCATACACAGTAAGCCATCGATCGGATGAGCAACCCCCCTCCCCACTTCCGCACGCATTATGCGGTAATACAACGTGTACATTTCCCGGACTTTATTTTGAACCCTTCCTCCCCCCCTAGAAGAGCCAAACGTATGCATGGTACTGCAGGGACTCTTGGGCCTCATTTCCCGGCAATCCCCTCCCATGCCTGTGGGAGGGAATAAAGGGAGATCTAGAAGTAATGAACAGTCGATCATCAGAAGAACATCAGCCCACTTTCTGGGGGGGCTTGCTCCCTGCCAAAGCCTTAGGGAAACTTTATTATTTTTTTTTTGAAGTTTCGGTGCCTCGGCGCAAATTGCTCTCTTGTGGCCTTGCAGAAAGGGTTGTGGGTGTGTGTTTGGCTTCTTGTGGTAATCAATAGAAGGGCCGGCCGGATTACTCCTTAGCCAGACCGAACCTTGCTTACACAAGACAAGACAAAGAGGCCTGGGCCCGACTACGGGGATGGGCAAGGGCTTACTTTGTATGGTTTTTTGTGTATGATTATTACACCTAGCGAAGAAAAGAAATGGTGCTAGAGCTAGTTATGGTGTCTTCTAGGCTAGGAATGGAACAGGGCTTACTTTACGGAATACTTGTCTAATATGTTAGTTTGGTAAGGAGCAAATTTGTACGGCTATGCGAATCGCGTTAGTGAGGGTGTCTGGAGCTAAAAAGGACCCTCGTTTATCGGTATAATCCATCTCTAGAGGTGGGAAGCTAGTAGTGTGGTAGATAAGTACTAGTAAGATCGGGTTTTGCCGCCTCTCGGTCACATAGATATTGGTAATTCTGAGATTCAGGCCCAGATAGCCTACCGTTATTATTTTCGCCGATGTGAGGTTCAAGAGTCTTCCGTCATTCCATCGCTTTGATTCAATGGTTGTGGACCAAAGAGAATATGCTTAGTGACTTCATCACGTCACATCACGTGTGATCACGTGCATGTATAGACGTCATCATGAAGACGTGGTCTGGAACCACGGCGAATTCTGATGAATCGCTAAGGAATGAACTTGAGCTGTCTGGCGCACTCCCAATTCAGCACAAATATTTCCGCGTACTAGCGAGTCCGCCATGGAACGAACGTATGGGGAACAATGGCAATCAATGGCAAAAGATGGGGAACTGTGGGGGCCGCTGCGTTGTCGATGATTGTGACTCGTTGACTTGGGTAGCCGCCTTCCTCGTTTTCGCGTGGCGTCCATGGCTGATTAACTCATCATCTCTTCGCTCATCTTCCACTATGTCTCAATGTCTTCGTCACAGACCTCGATCCATCTGTCCGTATTACCACACCAGACACCATGGACCAGCCCACACCCCCAAAATTCACCGCAAACAATGATAAGACTGCACAGCAACCTCAAGAGCCTAGACTCGTAGCTGAGCCTCGTCTTAAATCCGGAGATAAGGCCGAAAGTACACTAACGGTCAATCGCGGGGCAATTCGTGTGCCGTCCCCAGATCCCTCCCTGGTCTCGATAGACGATTTCAACAATGTACGGATTGGCCGAATCCCAGATCGTAGTATTAGTATCCCATTTTATCACGGGACACAGGTATCTCGGTCGCCTAGCCCCCCACGGACTTTCAAGGGCAAGATACAAGCATCATGGACTGCCAACAAAGGTTTGGCTCTTGTTTTGATTTCGCAGCTGTTTGGCACACTGATGAATGTCACGACACGCATGCTGGAAATGGAAGGGAATAATGGTAAAACTGATTTTCTGCGAGGTGAAGTTGACATGCTTGCTAACTTGCAACTTAGGCAATGGATATCATCCATTCCAGATACTCTTTGCTAGGATGAGCATAACAGTGCTATGTTCTTCTCTGTACATGTGGTATAAGAAGACGGAGCACTTTCTGTTCGGTATGAAGGAAGTACGCCCGCTACTGATGGCTCGAGGTCTGACTGGCTTCTTTGGAGTCTTCGGCATGTATTGTAAGTAACGAATTCGACTCATGGGTTACCCATGCGGGGACTTGTTCAAACTCCGAACTGGCTTAGCCTCGGAGTTTACATCCTATTCTGGGGAGCCTTGTTTACATTTTTCTGGGCTTTCCTTTTTTTACTAAACTATCTATGAACCTTAATGATAGATCATATTGCTGACTTATCGCAGATTCTTTAATGTATCTTCCCCTTGCTGATGCAACAGTCATCACTTTTCTCGCGCCTAGTCTTGCATGCTGGGCGTGCTCCTACCTTATCGATGAACCGTTCACCCGGATGGAGCAGATCGCAGCATACGTTTCGCTCTTTGGCGTTGTTCTGATTGCACGGCCCGTCTCCCTTTTTGCCGCTCTGTCACATTCTCCAGAGATGGTATCGCCTGTCAGCGCCAACCCAGATTCGCTTCTTACTGCGAACACAACGACTGCACCACCGGACCGCCTTGCCGCAGACTATGATTCTGTAACCCCCAAGCAAAGAGCGATTGCAGTGGGGGTAGCCATGCTTGGTGTTTTTGGGGCCGCTGGAGCATACACTACTATTCGTTGGATTGGCAAACGCGCTCATCCGCTTATCACTGTCAATTACTTTGGAGTCTGGTGCACGATTATCAGTATTGTAGCCATGCTTACCGTGCCGGGCGTTGGCTTTCTACTTCCAAGCAACCTCGCAGATTGGTGTTATCTGATATTCCTTGGTATCTGCGGCTTCATCATGGTACGTTTTGTCGTCTCCTCTTTGGTAATGCTATTTTATTAACATTTCTCAGCAATTCCTCTTAGCAGCCGGCCTGCAATACGAGAAGTCATCTCGTGCTACTAATATGGTATACATGCAAATGTTATTCGCTCTCTCATTTGACAAGCTCGTCTGGGGCACAACACCCGGAGCTCTCTCAATTATTGGCTCTTCACTCATATTGGGCTCTGCGCTTTATGTTGCTATGAATAAGGAACATTCGACCAAGGTTGCGCCGAGGGAGAGGGGGAATGTAGAAGAAGAGATGGGGCTCATGGCTCCGGAGTATGACAATGAACAACGAGAGCATGAGGAGACGCATGTACAAATGAGGTCGTTAAGATGATATTTTTTTTGATGATAGTACATGGCATTTGCATGGGGGAAACATTGATTGCATTTTAGAAATCGCAAGTACACGGTGTACACAGATCGATTGCATGAGAATAGACATACGGCCATCAAACCTACCTTCAATCTTTTTACTACAAACACGCACGATGGGGTTTGCGCATGCTTCATTAACACATTCGTATACTAGCGTTTCACCCTTCCGTGCACCGGACGCAACTCTACATGTAACACATACCGGTTCTTCGCACACATACTAATTTAGGCCATTCTTCATTATTGCAAGGGGGGTGGTCATAGGCGACCGCTACATGTTCTCTGAGACCAACCACTTAGCATGTAAGCAGCCACAAAAAAACCCCCCCCAAAAATCTCGAAACTGGGGAAATGTGAAATTCCGAAACCGCCGGTTGGTTGCTGTGTAGTTGACACCCACGCTACCCTCACTTTGTTGAATGAGAAAACAGCATCATCCCAACATCCCAACTTACAACGCATCTCGTAAGATCCGCAAAACCTTGTGTGGTAGCTATATATTCAAAGGCTTACTTGCTCGCTAAAAAAAAACAAGCGCGTTATCGATTCCTGGGGTCCGTCCCACATATTAGCCGAACCGATGTTGAGAACTTGACATTCCCCTCCCAATACTCAACGAGGATTTTTTATTTTTACGATGAATATGAATTTTACAAAACGCGAGATTTCCATCACAACTCAAAAACCGAAGCGCAATCAGCGCTTTCGCATCCTTCCTCCGTGGCGCAATTGGCTAGCGCGTCTGACTGTTACAGATCTATCTTGTAGCGTATCAGGAGGTTGAAAGTTCGAGCCTTTCCGGGGGAGTTGTTTAACTTTTTTTGCTATGCTGTTTTTCTCTGGCCCTTTCTCAATCCCTACTTCCCACTAGCTAGTTTTGATATATTAAGACTACCCTTGTTTTCTTTGAATAATTAGCTTGCAGAATAGGTTTTTTTGCATGGGCATGGGTATGTAGATTAGTGTGGTGTATGTATGTAACGCTCGGTGCGTTTTTTATTTTTGGCACCGGGGTACTAGGAATATAGTGTACACGTCCGCTTGTCTTAGTAGTGAGATGCCAAGAAACAACACGGGAACACTGCTCGCCCTTTTCTTAATACTCTTTTCTATAGTTCCATGTCAATGCTTTGTTTCATGGATTCCTTAGATCGTTGGCATGGGTTGGTATGTACTAGACGTCTGTGCAGAAAAGGTGTAAAAATGGCTCGGAGAGGGGGGGGGGGGTTCGTTAGTATCCCAAGACTTTTTTAGCGCCTTTTTTTTTCCTTTTAGTCCGTCCGTCATTTAATTGACATCGTCTCACAATCAGCTCTTGAGAGCCGAATCTATGCATGGTGGAATTAGTAGATACCCGGATTATTGCCTCGGGCGGACGGAACATGGAGTTTTTTCCCTCGGAAAGTTTTTCTTTGGGATATCCGAGGTGCATGGTTACATCGTAGATTGTGTATACGGGTGTGAAGCTAGCCAGGGACGGGGAGCCTTATTCATGGGAGTGGACTTGGTATTCACTTGTCTGTGCAGGGATGGTTGTGGCCTGGTAGCACTTTTGTATGCATGATTGATACGGTGTTACATTAAGAAATTGACAAACGATAAACAGCTGATTTTCTTATCAGTATGCTCCCTGCTCCTTCACCTTCACGCTTGGCATCTCTTGACCCTGTTCCGAGACTGACTACGATGAAGGATTTACACCCTGGACATCAGCACGCTCGTAAACCTCGCTCTCCCATCTTCGACCTTGAGCACGTTCACGGGGACTTTTGTGCAGAGCATGAGTTCCTCGCCCGGTAGATTCATGGGTGCGGAGAAACCGGCAACGTGGGAGACGGGGGTGCTGCAGGTGGGACATTTCCAGGGCCCTGCTTGTTGGGAATCGGGTTCGGTGGCGCTGCCTTCCTCGATTGCTTTGATGCATATATTGCAGAATTGATGGGCGCAGGGACGTACGCTAGGTTTTGATTTGTTAGTAAGAGGAAAGGGAGAGAAGGGGGATGGATGGGTGATTGAACGCGGCACTTACATGCAATCACACAGTCGAATCTCACACGTTGTACACATTTTGGGTCTTGCCGGATTGAATTCCGGTTCTGTGGTTATACCCACATGTTTATCCATCTGACTGACACTCTTGATGCTGTCGAAATCTCCGCCATCAAGTCGCTCATCGACTTTCTCTTCGACAACCCAGAACTGACCGCCAGTCTTGGCGTACCTCTTCGCGTCTATGGGCGGAGGCTGAGGAACGATGTGTGTGACTTTTTCGCAGCTCTCGGGATCAAGCATATGCACGTGGAGGATGCGAGCTGCGGCGTGGTTCCATGTTGTGGGGGCATTTCTGTCTTTGTATATGTCTTGGACTTTTATCGGTTGTTAGTAATGCCCACATAGGAAGATAAACAGATAGTGCAACGTAATTAGTTTTCCTCCAGCGGCTAAGCCCATGGCCTTGATGTTTTTGACTTGGGTTTCGGTAAGCTCCACCAATCCTTTTCTGCCTTCGCTCTCTGTTGCAGCATCCACTGCGATACTTTCGTCTACATCATCGCGAGACTGAAAATCAGACGATCCTTCACCATTTCCTATGCTCATCTGGTCAAGGCGTGGCCGTTTGGATGCTCCCCGTCCGAATAGGCGCAATGACCTCGATGGGGGTTCCGGATAATTACGTGCGGGCGGAGTAGCCATTGCAAGAGATTTCTTTTTGGGTCTTGAAATACATAACGGGGACGCCATTGAATTGGAACCTACTTTGTATGAAGCGAATTCGTAATGTTCCGATCCAAGAAACATCAAGTTGAGACGATCATCAGCTTTGAGTTTAATAGGAGTCGTCATATATAAATCAACATTTTGAGGAAGCTTATTTTCGCCCCTTTCATCGACCTCTGACGTGACCAAGTCTCGAATTCGGAAAGGCGTTCGGTACGTTTCATCAGTCGGATACGATCTCAGGACATCCCCGATTTTGCAACCGAGTTCACGAGGGGTGTAGGACTCATTCAGCCCATCGCTGCAGTATTTATAGCCATCTTTGAATGTGACATAATGTTGCTTTGCGTACGACCACACTCGTTTACCTTTGATCATTTCAGGTGTAACTTCGAGCTGCAGTCCTCCATGCTTTTCTTCGGATGTTTTCTGGCCTTCAACAGTGTACCCAGAACCCACTGTGGTCAGTTGTAAGTGCATATGCTTTGTAATGTTTCGATTTGAATGCTTACATGGCATGGCAACGAACTGACGAACAATACCTGGAGCTACGCAAATACCATCTAGCCATTTCTGTCCAGGTATGACAACATAGTCCTGCAATTTACTCTCATCTTTCTTGCCCAATCCCTTTTGCATCTCTTGCCCAGTTATGGCATTCACATGTCCGACGAAGACCCGTACTGCATACTTGTGGTAGCCTTGTTGGAAGTTGAGCCACATGGCTTCTCTCTGCCACATTGAGAAGAAGATACCACCTGCCTCCCTGACGTTTTGCGGTAGACGTTTTGAGTAGGCGTCTACGCTGAAGAGCTCATACTGCCCTAATGAAGAGGGGAGGTGGTGAAGTTTGTTATCGTCGGGTATGCGTACAGTTCGCTCAAATGTTACGCAAAATCCACGATCGTCTCGTACCTCACGCTGAGAATTGTTCAGTTCATCGATTCTGGATTCGAGGGGTGGAACGTGGTGTGAGTTTGCGTGTGATATCAACATCTCACTGATCCTTATTGTGGTGGGGGTGGAAGGCCGATCGTCTGCCACCACAAGTACTTCGTCGTGTTCTTTTATAGGGAATACTCGGTACCGTCATTCACCAGGACTCTAGGCATCGCGAAGCCGAGCTCTAACCATCGTTAAAATACATCGGAGCGAAGTACAGCAGATGTTGTACCTTGGAATTTGTTCCAAAGCCCAGGCCATATCACCTCGTCTTCGTTCAAGGTTGTAGAGATGGTGTACAACCCGGAGTCTTGGTCTATAATGGTAGTCCATTCATCTTGCTCGACATCCCTGATCTTTTGCAGACCCTCGATGATGACTCTGCGGAGGTTTGTAGGAGCACTTGACGACATCATTGCACTCTTGAGAAAGTGAAAACACGATAAGAATATAAGGGGCGCTGAACAGTTCAAGTAGTTCAAGCTAAGAGCGATGGTGCTTGCCAGGCTGAGAAGGTGCTTTCAGCTCTTATTACTGCCGGCCTCTAAAACTAAGCGGGGTCACCTCAGCCGCACAACTGCGCCTCCTTATGTGGTGTTTAGCCTGGTCACCAGGCCATTGCTGTTCAGATCTAAACTCCTCCATAGAAGAAACAAAGAAACGATGTCGTTTGGGTTTTCAATTGGGAACATTAGTGAGTATGTCGCTCCGCACGATATGAGAAGGACGCTAATGATGTGTAGTACTCCTTAGTCAACTAGCGTATAGTCTCTACTCAAGCATCAGCTCTGGAAGGAAGGCAGCTTCGCGCGATCTCAAAGAACTCGAGGACGTACTTTTCAGCCTAAAATGTGCCTTGGACCATCTAGGAGAAGCTTCCAAGGATGTGCTTGCACGACCAGATCGGCATGGAAGAACATATTTCAAAGAGAAACTAGATGCGATGATAAACGCCTGCGCGTCTACTCTAAAAGAACTAGAAGCCATGACGGAGAAGTACCGTTCGGTTGAGACCGCGGCTGTAGAGAACGCAGCGACTAACAAAGGCAAAGCGAAGTTGCGCACGCTAGACGACATGAAGAAAAGCATCCAAGTCAACTGGCATAGGGTGCGGTGGGACTATGAAAAACAGTCGCTGCAACAATACCGTGAGAAGTTGGAGTCACATACTGATGCGATCAACCTCATACTGACTTCTATGATCTGGTAAATTCTATGTCCCTGCTGTCAAATCAGTCGAAAGCTAACTGCTCAGGGCAAACTCTACCCTCGCAGACGAGAAAAGCACAAAGAGCCATGAGAAGACACATGGGTTGTTAGAGCAAGTGCTGAAAAAGTCAGAAGCAGACGACTCAGTCCGAAGCATAGTTGAGGATATCCGCAACATGCTCACACAGGCCGATCTGGGTGCGAGAAAGGCTCCTGAAACTCCAACAGCCCCATTGGTACTACCGAGTGACTCGACATTTATCGCTGCATGTTCACATAGTCCTTCACCAGTTACAAAAGGTAGTGGATTTGCCGAGAGTTATACACGACGTTCTGCTTCAGTCAACATGGATCTGAACCCAGCCCTGCCAATTAGACCACCCCACAGGCATATGAAAAGGGTGGTGTTCCCAGCTGGAGCTGCGGAGACGCCATCCCAGAATCATCAACATACACTGGAGGTTCAAAACGAGCTATCGAGTGCTGTAGGCCGGATAGACTTATCTCCAGAGACCATTGATCTCAACGCCAGGCGCCGTGCTTTTGGTGAAGACGAGTACGAGGCCTTCAGGCAGCGCCACCCTACAGAGGAAAAAGCTCGAAAGCCATCATTCTTGACACCCGCGACTCCGACTATGAAAGATCTCTATGACGGCATACTGTACCTCTTCGGATCCCTACCAGAGGGCAAACAGAAGACAGACGAGCTGAAGTTTGAAACTGAGCGCTGGATACAGGGGCTATCTCTTCTAGTCAAGAATACCACGCCTGATGCAAAGTCTGATAATGGATTTCTCCATTTGCTACAGACGCTAAACAGAACTGTAGAGGGCAGTGCCAAATCAGTGCGAGGGCTCTTCTACGAGGTCTCAGGCTCTGCGGGCTTGCTGGATGCTTTGGATCAGGTATCAGCGACATCGAAGAGCGTTAGAGTGATGAAGGAGATTGAAGACTTTCAAGATGCCAAAGAAGAGTGGGAAGACGATCATGGTGGTAATTGAGTGTAGATGGTCTAACGGGTAGTCGTCAACGGGCAATTTTGCAAGTGCAAGGGCTATCCTGGCCCTCATCCGTCAGCTAGTATGCGAACCAGCTTTGCATTGCCATGGCCATGCTTGCTCCCTTCATATGTACTCTTTGCTAGGGTGGCTATTTTCCCGCAGGCAAGCTGGATCATAGGCTGTTTTGTATTCGGCTCTATAAAGAGGCCGGGTTTGCCGTCGGAGCGATCGGCCGTGTCCGTGTCAATGACGTCGTGCAGTATCAGGCGATGGCCGTTGGGCAGCACGCACCATGGATCACCGAGCGCCTGGTATTTGGCAAGAACGGCTGCCATGGTGTCTGTCTCAAAATCGACGAACCGGTCGGCCTTTGTAATTTTCGGCGCGTGGTCGGTAGGGCAGCCAGATTGAGCGAACCATCCGACATCCGTGATTGGAGGTATGAATTTGCGCGTTTCGAGCACGTCTACAAGCATTTGTGCTCCCACGTCTGCCAATTGTTTCTCCAGCTTCTGTGATGTGATGCCTGGGGGAACTGCAATGCCTGGGGCTGATGTTTGGGCGAGAATAGTGCCCTGATCGAAGTGCTGTGGGTGGAGTGTTTGGATGGAGACACCCGTATATCTTCTCTGCTTTAGGATGGTATGCTCGATTGGAGCCGGCCCGCGCAAGTCAGGGAGCAGTGATGGATGGACATTTATGCCGCCATAGCGAGAAAGGGCGAGGATGCGAGGAGGCACGAAAAGGCCAAAGGATACGGCGATGACGAGGTCTACGGGGGCGGGTGGTGCCCAACCCGTGAATGTATCAAGTGCATGGGTGGGTAGGCTGAGCTCTTCAACAGCGACCTGTTTGATAGGTACTGTACTGGGTCAACGGCCTTGATGTCGCACATGGACAGGCATGTCTACCTTCTCTCAACGTCTTTAGTCCTCTTCCAGAAGGCTTGGCTGGGCGATGGAGCACTTGTACGCTATCTATAAGCTGGGGAACCCGACGCTTCGCGGCCACGACAGCGCGCAAGGATGCGATGCTGAAGTCATCTGATCCACAGAAGAGAATGCGCAGCGGTGAAGGCAATGCGGTGGGACAGCTCGGAGGGACGTAATGACGCCGCGAGGAGAGCAGCAGAGATCGGATCGAGCCTGACAGTCGCCACAGCATGGTTCGGAGGTGAAGAAGACGGTCGGCCATGGGCTCGGAAGATGCCGCGCCCTGCGACACGGCCATGTTACGATCGCTATGTCGTGGGGCATCTTCACCTCCGATGACAGTGACAATCGGCCATGTCCTTGGCTCCCTATATGGTTCGGCGTCATGTCGCTCTCTGCTGGTCATGGCCCATCTACAAATAGTCTCGGGCGACCGTTGGCGTGTGGCTGGCAGGGTACACCTACGTATGTACATTCCTGCGTACCTACGTACATATAGTACGCAACCGTGACGCAACACCCACCTGCCACCACGACCGCCTAGTCAACGCGCCTCGCGACTGGTGCCCTCGGCGCATACACGAATGTCGTCCACGGCGGTGCCCAAGGTCATTCCGGCCCAGCTGTCGTTTTTGGCCATCTACAGCCCCTCGTTGGGCACATCGGACGAAACATTTGACCAGCAGATTGTCTTTTACTACTCAAAGGCCGCAAAGACACGCGCCAAGCTCAGAAATGGAGACGCGCAGCAAGAGCAGGACCTGCGCGACCAGGAGAATGAAAAGCTACGCCAGGTCGGCCTAGCACAGGGCATGGTGGGATTTGCAAAGTAGGGCGCATGGCACTGCACCGCCGCTTCGCTTTGTATGCGCTGGCACTAATCCGGCGACAGGAGTTTCTCCAATGGCGAGGCCATCGACACTGTCGAAACAGAAAAGTCGCGCATTGTTCTTCACGAGCTGGAAAACGGGTGGTGGATATTGGCTGTATGCACATTCTCGTAGAGGCGACTACCACCCACTAACATGGTTCCAGTCTATTGATCTCACTCAACTACCCGCTGCCTCTGGCCTCACCCGAAAAGACTCCAGCACCGACACCACAGAGCCTGTAATCGAATACTCCTCGCGCGAAGTCAGCCCGCCGGCGCTCCTCATCCAGCAACTTGTCCGCGCTCAACTCATCTTCCTGCTGCATCATGGCTTGACGCTCGAGGGCATGTTTGCCAAGCATGGCCGTACCAAGTTCTGCAGCATACTCGACAAGTATTGGTCACGGTTTGCGTCTAGTTGGGATGTACTCCTCCACGGGAGCCCAGCGGTGGATATATTTGGCGGCATGAAGCTGGCAGCAGGCGGAGAATTGGGCATGGGCGTGGGTGAAGAGGAGTGGGGCAGCAGTGAGCGCGATGTCTTGGAGGACTTTGCCCGCAGGACACCGGGCCTCGTTGATGTCATGGTATCTCGTTTCGGCGAAGTATCGCCATTGCAGCAAGCCAAAACATCCACCGACCCGCGGACGCTCGATGATTCTGAACTGGACCCATGGGTTGGAGTCGGAAGGACCGCTCAGGCTGCGGACGGTGTTGTCTTCTCAGGTCTAGGGGCAGTGAGCCGGAAGTCGCTGCGAGACTTGTCGCACTGGGTAGAAAACATCTACTGTTATGGCGAGTACGCCTATGGTGTGCGTGATAACCCAGCTTCCGATCGAAAGAAACGACGGAGAAGGAATCCAAGGACTGCACTCGAATCAGAAGAACCAACGCCCGACTCACTTCGCCCTACACGACCCGAAAGACCACGCCTTGCCGTATCAAACCAGAACTCAGCCCTACCTCTGGGCATCCCTCCACCAATAGTTAGAGCGGCCGAGAGCTCTCTTGACAAAGCCGCTGCCGCCGTCGACAACAAGAAGCCTGACCAAAGTTCACCCGCACCCGAATCCAAGTCCATGTTAGCGTCTCTGGGTGACACCGAGACGTGGACGAAGTACATGACCCTTGGTTACGGCACAGCGTGGGGTGGAAGGAAGACAACGGATAGCCCCCAGCCTGCTAGTCCAGCACCTGAGCCCGCTCCAGCGCCCGAGCCAGCACCTGTACGGAAACGAAGCCCTTCACCAGAAGCCATGCGATACGTGGAACCAACACCAGATGTGGACCATGTAGAGGAGAGGGCAAAGCAACAAATACGACTGGAAAACAACGGATATTTCCTCGTAGGACTCAAAGGCGACCTACAAGACTTGGATGTCGACGATGAGAACGACGAAGGTAACTGGAATAACCGAATACCATTACGAACCATACATGTCGAGGTCGACCGCAGAGACGTCTCGTCGAGCTCCCCTGACGTCGAATCTGACGAGACACCACCATACGAACGAATAATGAACATACCCCCACCAACCTCAAGCAAACTCTCCCGGCTCCGACCAGTCGTCTACATAGTAAGTTCAACTCCTCCACTCTTCTCCCCCCTCCCGACAAAAAAAAACCTAACAGCTGCTAGCACCGCCCCTTCATCTACGTCTTCCTCTTCGAACACCGCACCCACTCTCTCGGCGTCGCATCCTTCTACCGCGATATCCACAACTTCTTCTCTCCGCTCCACCGCTCCCTGGACAAATCCACCAACCCCACAAACGTCGCCCAGCGCCTCCAAGCAGTCTCGTCGCACTACACCACCGAAGCCGAAGCCGGCGGCTCCGGTCCCACCGCCGGCCCAAACACCCAACCAATCTACGACCTCGTCTTCGATCCCCGGATGCTAACCGTGCATTCTGGCTTGCCCAACATCCCGGACCCGGGCACTTTGCTCGCAGAGGGTCTAGCAGCGAGGCAAGCAGGATGGAGCAGGTTGGACGCACTAAACGTGCACTCGCAAATGCTCGCCACCGTCGCCTCTACACGCAGAAATCTCAGTGAAATCGAACGAACTTGCAAAACAAACCGTGGCTGGTGGGTCGTCTGGATGCGCCTCCCACCTTCGCACGTCGAGCCTCAGGAATCAGATTTAAACTACCGTGAGTATCGCGAGTTGCAGCAGCAGCACGGTCAACACCAGTCGGATGAAGAAGGACAAAAGGTACCGGAAGAAAGAGAGCACGACGCATCAACGCCGACAGAAGGAACGGGTTCTGTACCGTTTAATACTCAGGATCTGCGCGAAGCGTTTCTGGTGAGACGTGCGAGAGATTCAGATCCTGCGGCGCAACATGGACATAAGAGTACAGGTAGTCGGTTTGGGAGCGGCGTGTGGAGTGGACTAGGGATGGGTGGTGGTGGTGGGAATGGGAGTGCACAGAGTCAACGCATGGGAGGGGCGGCGGCGGGGTGGGGGCCGAAAGGGTTGGCAGAGGGGATTGGGATTGATGCGAGGAGGTATGTCGAGGATTTGTTGAGTTTGAATAGGTGAAGTAGGATGTATAATACATGTTTAGTAGATAGATGTGAAGGTACTTTAATGCTATGATGATTGGATTTGATCAAGGAAGAGGTTGAGTGAATAGTTCTATGATGCATGTGCAAATACAGATTGTAAAGGGAAAGCGGTTGAGATTTGGTTGGTATAATGGTGGGTGGTGGTGGTGGGCAAGGTGGAGTGTGAGGTCCACCATTGAACCTCACGTGTCCCACCCAGCACAAGACCAAATGTCTATTGAGTCCCCACAAGGATAACGAGACGCAACATGCATGTACATTTGTCTAAAGACGCAACGGTGGGTAGAATCTCCTCAAGTCCCACACCTTTCCCAAAAAAAAACGACCATCAGATGCGGGCATCCTGAACGCCCTTAATAAAAACGACTTTGTACCCTAGCATCATGATATCCGATGACCCGTATAAATTTCCCTTCGCTGCCTTGTCTCTCAAAATGCATGCAAATCGCCAAAAAAAGGGAACTACGAAGTATCCATAGCCTCACTTGCTGATGCTGCCGCGCCGGCATTGCGCTCGGCCATCTTTTGAGCGAGACGATTCTGCTTCCAGGCCTGAATCTCCTCACGAAGTGCGTCATTTGGAATCACGTCCTCAATCTTGAGCGGCGTACGATTGAAAGGGTCATGCGGGTCGCTGAGAAGGTGAGACTGGATGGTGCTGCGATCGACCACCTGTTTGCTGATCGGTAGGATGACAGGGTCCTCCATGAGCGATGCCATCAGGGGATCCTCGTAGTTTTCGGGGATATCGCCGAGGTCAGCCTCGACCATGTCGGCCTGATCCTTGGCTGCCTTAATATCGGCGGCCATTTTCTGCCACTGCTCCATTTGCTCGGGCGCCTTGAGCTTGAAGCGCTGTAGGATCTTGTAGGCTTCATCCCAATACTCTGGGCGGTAGGATCGTCCGTCTGTAGCGACAGCATCGATGAAGGATTGTTTACCCTGTAGATTGAGATAGACATCGGTGAGCTCTGCAAGCATATTGCGTGGGTTCCATCCGTATTCCTCGGGGTTTTCAACCTTGAGCTGGGACTTCTTAGGACCCACAAGAGCCTCCAAGTTGTAGTCTAGCATATGTGCCAATCGTACGACGATTTCCTTCTTGGTAAACGAATCCGCTAGCGTCTCGGTAAAGAGCTTCAACATGGCAACAGTCTCATTGGTAAGTTGCATGTAGCTCTTGGCCTTGCCTTGAGCAGATGACAGCTTCTCCTCTTGTTCTTGACGCGCTGTCTGATCCATACCAGCTGGCGCATTCTTCAACTCTTTTGAGAGATCGTGAATCTCCTTGAAGGCGCTGAATGATTCGTCCAAGACGAATGTGACATCGTTGAGAAGCAAGTTGACAAATTGGACGAAGAAGTCCAAGTTGACGCGGGCTTCCGTCGCGAGGTGCTCACGATAGATGGGATTGGGCCAGATGCACTTGATGACCTGGAAGATCTCGTACCGGATATTGAACTTGTCAAAGAACTGGGTATGTGTTCCGGTGCTTTCGCACTCAATGTAGAACTTCATAAGCGCATGTAACAGGTGCTTCATAGCGAAATCGTGCGCAAACAGCGTGTCTCCTAATACGCCCTTTGATCTCCCCGGAATTGGCCATACTCCGTGGAACAGAATGGTAACCAGTCCGGACTTCAGGTATGGGTTCTTGATGTATTCGGAACTGCGCAAAAAGGCAATGCAAATCTTGACAAGCTCCTCGCATTGGGTGGTTGTGATGATATGAGGCATGTAGCGGGTGATGAACTTGAAATTTCCAACAATGTCCTCGACAAAGTACTCTGGGAGACACTTGAACTGTACTGGCTGCTCCTTGGCAAGAGGCAGCTGTAATTCTGTCTTGGGGAATGATGTCCCCGGGTTAGCAAGTCGTAGCAACCAGACAATGACATAACGCATCAGCTGCATCGACCGAGCTTGTGTAGTCTCGTCAAGCAAAACACCCTGGATAGCCAGTATGCTGCACTTGCCCCGCTCAATCTGCTCCTTGACCTTCTTAATATGATTGTCAAAGAGGGTGAGCTGTGCAGGGTTCGTCATGTACTTTGGTCGTTCGGGTTCGAGTTTAGCGAGCTCCTTCTCCAGCCATTTGACATCCTTTTGCAGCGAACTTAGCTTAGAGTTTGCCGCTTCGAGGCCATAGTGGTGTGCTGCTACGGTCAGGAAGAAGACTTCACTGATGAAGTTGTTGGTGCCCGAAGCTTTGGTGCTGTAAAAGTCATCCGAAGTTTTTTGATCAGCGTTGATCTTGGTTTCATCCTGGATATCGACACGGGGTGAGCGCCGCAGATAGTCGATATCAATACGATCGATCTTGGAGAATGTGGCGTCCATAAAAGGCTCGCAAAGGCGATCGAGAATGACCGTGACGTTGACCATGAAGCCATCAGAGGAGACGGTCTTCCTGTCGACCTGCATGGCACGCCTCTTGTGGTTCTTGTTGACTGTGAGTGCTAGCCAATCGAGCATCTTTTCGCGAGACTCCCTGTTCTTGATGAAAGTGTTGGTGATGTCGAATAACTCCTCTTGGTGGGTTTGTAGAGTCATGCGGACTGCCCGCTGGGCGTTTGCAACAAGGCCTTTGTCAATGGCTGCTGATCCCGAGAAGTAGTTCATAGCTACCTCTGGGTGCATAGGAGACAGGCGGAAAAAGGGACCAAGGAAGCTGTGGGTTTCAATGTGCTGGGGCTCAATGTCGGCGGGCAAGAAGGTCTCGGACTGAGCGAGGGCAGCGACAAGTGGTGGGAAACGAACGAATATCCGCAAGATTAGCATGTGTTGTCTGTAATCACCATTCATTGAGACCGAAGCAAGACGGCGGCTTACGTGTTCCATGCCGCCCACGAGCGCCTCCTTTATAGAATCATCTTCGGCTATGCGCTGGCTGGCTTCAGTAAGAAACTCGTAACAAATGCCGCGTTCATCGTCAGGGCCAAGCAGTAGGCGATCAGCCATTGCATTCTCAGCAGGGGCATCTTCACCAAACATGTCTGGCATAGTGAAAGCGAATATGCAGTAGCTGAAGCATAGTCGCCGAGCTTCCTTGACAACCTCAAACCTAGGACCAGTCTTGTTGGTCAAGGTCTTGAGGACCCTAGTGACGCGCTTCCAGCAGGCGAGCAGATAGTCTAATGCTGTACCGTGGGCGTGACTTGATGCCGCCTCTAGTATGACCGAGTCGAGCATGTCGGTGGTAAAGCGAAGTGGGCGACCCTCATCCTCGAGATCGCTTTTTGCACCCGCAACATAGTAGAGCTTGTTCCCATGAGAATCCCGGGCGTGGGCCTCGTCCAACGTTATGCGGAAAATATTGCTAAGCGTTCTATCCTCCCATGCTTCTATGCTCATTTCCTGGGCCTTTGGGGCAGGTGAGGGGGCAGAGGCACTGCTTGAGGACTGTGCGGGCTTGATGGTGATTGGGTTCTTGGGAGGCGCATTGGGTTTTACACCTAGTTGTGAAAAAGGATTTTGGCTCTGGGCTTGCGGCTTGGGTGGTGGTGGTGGCGACAGCTGGGATTGTGCAGGCTTGGGCGAGGGAGCGGCGGACGAGGCGGCTTCGGAGGGTGTTGAAGACGACTGCGGAGGGGGACCACCGAGCTTTGCAAGGCGCTTTGCACGGATCTGAGAGATGTTTGCGTCAGCGGATCTCTTTGGCGGGCGGGTGGTGGGTGAGCTCACTTTGTCAGCATCGGACATGGCATCGGGGGCAGGCGCGGGCGCGGGCGCTGCATCTGGCATGGGAGTATCGTCATGGCCGGGCTGGCTTTGTTGGTTGGGATCTTGGTCGGCCATGGCGATGGCAGTAGCGGGCGGCAGAGGCCTTTAGGCAGCGAATGCAGGCGTGGGCAGCAGCGAGTGTTGTTGGCCAGGTCGGCAGGCCGTCGACCGGAGCTGGTGGAGTAGCAAGACGTGGAGCAAAGTGAAGGGCTCGGGGTGGTGATGACGACGACGGCCGTGATGCATCTAGTAGTACATGGAAGCGGAAGAATAAAGCTAGCTGCTGTGCAGTAGTATGCAGCGCTTGTGTACAGTATTAGTGGTAGTAGTTGTAATAAGAGTAAGTAGTAAATAGCAGCAGCAGCAGCAGCAGCCGTAGGCGTGGGTGGATGGGTCGTGGATGTCTAGGCTGCCCCGCCACCGGCCCTGCAGCCGCCTGCATCGCCAACTCACGTGCCTAGTGCCCTGGAACCCCGACGAAGCGCGACGAAATGCTGGGTACGAGTAGTGTAATAAGTAATGGTAGCTGATAGGGAGCAGGCCGGATCCACGCCGAGCTGTTCATCATCCATACATGCACAGAGTAAGTAGACCACGACAAGTACATACTGCCAACACTCGGACGACTCAAAGAACATGGCCAGCCAGGGTGATGACGGCACAGCTATTGGTGTGTTGCAGCCTGGATGCGCGACAGTGTACTTGTACTACGTCACTTGGGTCCATTGCGGGCCTGCACGTCCATGAGTGAACAAGACGGCAAGTACGTACGGGGTATACTGGTACTTTCATAGCAATAGATGGGCCATGTGCATGCACTCACTGTACTTGCTGCGTGCATGTACCTGTCTAAGTACCTATGTCTTGTGTACCACCAGTACATCATGTCCATGTATCCATGTACGTCATGTCTAGTCCATGTACCATGAATGTGCAAAAGGTCATAGATATTCATTCACACATACGTAGTAGGCTGGAGCAGCATGCATGGGGCGCGGCCAAACACCCCCGTTCGCGCTTGGCCGTTCGCTAGGAGACGGGCAGGCTATCTGTGTTGGGGATGCAGGCTGAAACCCACTGCTGCAGCCCTGGCCGTGCAAAGGGCCCTCTTTGTTGCTGCTGGGCGTGCGTGTCCGTCTGGCAATCTGTGAGGGAGCGTGTTTGCCTGTGTGTGTGTGCGTGCGTGTGTGCGTGTGTGCGTATCTCTGAGTGAGTGAGTGAGTGAGTGAGTGTGTGTGTGCATGTGCGTGGGCGTGCATTGAAGAAGCAGCATCCAATGCATGCAAGCCCGGCCCGGCGGACAACAGACCGTGTGCGTATGCGTGTGTGTGTGTGTTTGGAGGTCATGTGACGACGGCCGTGGAGGACGCGGTGGGTTTAGCAGCAGGGCCGGCGATGCAGATAGCTAATCGCGCCGTCTCCTCTCTCTTCTGCAACACCACCAACCACTACCACCACTACTGCCAACACCCTCCCCCTCCCCAAACAACTCCACCACCACTGCTGCTGCCTCTGCCCAGCTGCCTCTGTCCAGGTACGAGCCACGTCCCTCCCCCATGACTGCGCCCCTAGCCCGTAATCACAGCACCGTGGGCGTGGCGCAGGTCGCAGCTCAGCCGCAGTCGTTGCAGCACGACCCCCGTTGCGGTCATGGTGCCCGCCAGCCATAACACCCTGAAGCCGCTGTTGTCCAACTTCAATCACCGCCTGTCCTTCATCCACACACTCACCTCCTTGCCTACAGATCTCCTTCCACGACTCCGCCTACATCACACGCGACACCATGGCCGAGATTCGACGAAAGCTTGTTATTGTCGGTGACGGCGCCTGTGGAAAGACGTGTCTGCTCATGTACGTGCTCCCCAACTACGCCTACTACGCCTACTCCTACTACTCCTACTACTACCACCACTCCTCGTCCATCACTCCACCTGCCGCTGCTGCTCTACTGCTCTGCCTGTTCTCCTTGCTAACCTCGCTCCCAACAGCGTCTTCTCAAAGGGCACTTTCCCCGAGGTCAGTACTCCACCGCATCCCTGAGCCGCGTCAGCCTAGCTCGCCATCCACAACCCCCATCACCCATTACCGCCGCCCCATCAACATCCACTGACACGCTGCCTGCAGGTCTACGTCCCCACTGTTTTCGAAAACTACGTTGCCGATGTCGAGGTGGACGGCAAGCACGTAGAGCTTGCCCTTTGGGATACTGCTGGCCAGGAAGATTACGACCGTCTCCGCCCCCTCTCCTACCCCGACTCGCACGTCATCCTCATCTGCTTCGCCGTCGACTCGCCCGATTCTCTCGACAACGTCCAGGAAAAGGTACGTCGTCCTGCCACGCCCTGCACGTGTGTTTCTCCCCTCGCCTGCTTAACTAACAACCCACCACAGTGGATCTCCGAGGTCCTGCACTTTTGCCAGGGGCTTCCCATCATTCTCGTTGGATGCAAGAAGGACTTGCGCTTTGACCAGAAGACGATTGAGGAGCTGCACAAGACTTCGCAGAAGCCCGTCACACCCGAACAGGTCAGTAGCCTACGCCACCCGCCTCACTAAACGAACCATGACTAACAAGTTCCGCCCCCTCCCCCAGGCCGAGGATGTCCGCAAGAAGATTGGCGCCCAGAAGTACCTTGAGTGCTCAGCCAAGACAAACGAGGGTGTCAGGGAAGTGTTCGAGCACGCCACCCGCGCTGCTCTGTTGACCAGGAAAGAGAAGAAGACCAAGAAGTGCTTGATCTTGTAAGCGCGGCATACCGCACATAGGTGGTTCCAACCACCCCCCCAACCGCGCCTTTGTTGAGCGTCGACAAGCAACAATATAACTGTCGCGACTATTGGGTGTGTAATAGTCGTCTATCCGAGAAAGAGGGCAAGACGTGGAAAAACATGGCCGGCCGACGTTTGCAGACGAGTCGACTGTCGACGGACTGCTCCCGGCCCATCTCTCTCTCTTTCTCTCTCTATCTCTCTCATGGCACCTACACGAGGCGTTTACTGTGCTGGATCTTTTGTGTGTTTGGACCGTACATCATCTTGGGGTAGTTCATGATGGGGGGTTATCTTCTCCGAGCGTGTGGAATCGAGATTGAGCAAATGGTAGGATTTTTCTAATAATCGGTGCTTTTTTTGCTCTCTACTCCTGTGTCACTCTATTTTGACCCTCTCTAAACGTAGTACATGTGATGATGGTGATGATGATGATGATGATGACGACGACGACGACGACTATGCACCACTATTCATTTGTGTCCCTCTCTAATCATTGGCTTACCTTGCCTCACTCTAGCAAATGGCATTACCACATGTCAACCTGGATCCATGGTATTTGTGTTCTTTTTTTCCCCCATTTATAACACACACCCACTATACTCACTTCATGCAGTATGCTGAGGCTGAAACCGCAGCGTAAGGCATTAACACGAGCATGTGCATGTGCATGGGGGCATAAAGCATTAACTTGGCATGGGGAGATGGGGGGGGGGGGGCAATCACTTACTAGCGCTAGTAACAGTCACGAGGCTATGACAAGTGACAGTAGTGACAGTAGTGACAGTAGTGACAGTAGTGACAGCAGCAGCAGCAGCCACAGGCACAAAATGACAGCGGGCACCCACACCGACACCAGTTAGAGCAGAACCGTGTGCTACTGCTTTTTTTTCTTGCTTTTTTTTCTTCTCCCTTGTATTCTTCGTGATAAATACATGTATGTACATATGTATGTATATATGTATGTATGTACAGATATGTACCTCCCTTTTGTAGATTTTGTCCATAATATATGGTACACGGTGAAAAAAAAAACGCCCCCCGTCCTCCCCCTCCCAGAGTAAAAAGTTCTTTTATACGAATAATGAAATCGCAACAAGCGCTACCATGGAGACTAGAGCGGATGGAGATGAAAAGCGACCCGTAGCACTATTGCTGCCCTGCTGACCCTGAGCCACATTGTCCGCCACAGCAGTTGAACTCGGTGCTGAAGTAGTAGTACTACCGGAAGCTGTTTGTGAGACTGAAGATTGTGCACCTGGAATAACAATATCAAGTCAGTAAAGACATTCCAATTGTAAACACACGAGTCCGGTTCAAAACAGGAGAGAACGTACCAGATGAAGTTGCACTTGCCGACTCAACCTCCTTCTCCGAGCCCTTGACCCCCAACCCCACCCTCTCCTTCTCAAAATCAAATACCGAATACACATTCTTCATAAACACATCGCCTACCAACCACTGATTCGCTTTGAACGTCTGCCGGCCGATAATGTTACTTCTGCACAGTCCGCCCTGGCTCTCTACCTTCTCCCCGACCCAATCTCCCGTCGAAATATTGTACGCGACGTTGTTGAACGAGAAGGCTAGCTGGGTTTTCGTGTCGCAGGGCACAAAGAAGGTTTCGCCGCTTTGCGTGTGGTCTTTGATGGAGGAGTGAATGGCTTGGGCGTCTGGTTCTGGGACAAGAATGAATGAGGTTCCCGTGTCCATGATTGCGGTTCTGGCTCCGTTGCTGGAAGCCGAAGATAAGGCGTCTTTGCCATCTACACTCGCCCCTTGCAAGGGGATTTCCCAAAAGCCGGTATCGTTTTCTACGCAGTCCAGGTAGTTCATGTCGCCAGAGAAGCGAGTCTCGTCGATATGGCCAATGTCCAGCGCGCCGTCTTGCAGTCCGTCTTTCGCGCGGCTCAGGTGGATACCGTAGAGTTTTGCGGCGATGAGGCGGTTCGACGAGAGGACGTCCATGATTTGTGGGGCGGCGATTTCGCCGTCGCTGGCTGCGCCGCCGCGGCCAATGCCCAGGATGCCATCCATAGGGTAGGCGCGGAATTCTGACGAGACATTGGTGGCGAGGCCGAAGGTTAGGGGAGAGGAGAGGGAGGTGCCGATGTGGATTGTGTCTGAGGCAAGGGTGCCGCTCGAGGAGCCGGTGCCGTAGGTTATGCTGAATTGTTTGGTGTCGAGCTATTGGTGCATTAGCATGGTCTGTCCATTGTGATATCTCCTCTGTCCAGAGGCGGACGTACCTTGAGTGTGCTTGAATCACCCTTGCCGAACAAAGTATGCGTTTTACATGCTTCGCTCTTGCAGTCTTGGCTCATGACCCAGGTGTTGCTCGCTGCGGAATCCAGAAGCATGTGGTATTCCTCCTTGCTGTCACCAAAGGTCACGGCGACCATGTAGCTGAGATCCTTGCCATCTTGGTCTATGGCCACGCTCTTTTCTTGGCTCGGGTCCTTCGAGTTGACTATGTTGTATACATTGCTCTGCCGGGAATGTAGACCCGTAGCGATTCGGCGCAGAGGAAGCGTGATACCGCGCACGGTGGTTTCCTTCGAGGATCGAGAGAGCCGTTGCGACCGCGGGGACGGCGACGAGGAAGTGCTACTGCCGTCGTAGTGGTATGGGTAAAACGCCGTTGCGCTGGGTATTATTGCTGCTGAAAGAGCAAGCCATGTTGGTAGTGTTGTGTGCATGATTTCTTATGCGTATGTTTGTTGGTCGTATCGGTATCCCAAACAGAACGTCTCTCTAACCACCGTTTCGTTTATTGTTTTTTTGTTCGATTCCGGACTGTCGTGTCTTTCCTTGAAGCGCAAAATCCCGTAATCAATCCGTTTTGTCGAACCAGCGTATTATTCACTCAAGCTCGACGCGTCTTGTCAACCGTGCTACGCGTGAATTCAACAGAGCCCAAAACGAAAACCCCGAGAGAAACAAATAAAAGGAGCGACCTTGACAAGGCGCACAAGTAGAAGAGGTTAAATAAAAATAATCGCAACTTTTATACAAGCAATTTCTAATCCATCAGGCTGAAATTTACTCGAGACTGTGTGTGTAAGGCTGCGAGCTGCAAGCTGAGAGCTGAACAAGAGAACCAGGGTTCGCGAGTTATACCTGTATCCCCACCAGCGTTATCGGGCCCCTTTGAGCTGCAGCAAAAAGATCTCCGTCTCCCAAGAAAAATAAAAAATCCTCACAGTCAAAGAATTAACAAAAAGTACGGGACCGAGCGAGCGAGCGACAGGCCTGACCAAAAATCAAGGGACGTGTGGAAAGAAAGAGATGGAAGTAAGAAACCAAAAAGACGACACCTTCCCCTTCGGGGAGCAGCAGGGAGGGGTGATCGGTCGGAGCGGTCGTAAGCACAGCCTCTTTCTCTCGGCAGCCCCGTCAAATGACGTTTCTGGCCCCCAAAATGCACAAAAGGTGCGATCGCGGGAAACCCATGTGAGCTTTGAGTGGATGTGGTGGGTGTGGGGTTTACCCCTGGAACTTTTGGGGGCGAAGGGCTTACTACCAAGACGCCGGAACGAACGGCTTGAAACAGGCCCAGTTCCATTGCTTTGCATGCACCCAATGACGGTGCGGAAGAGCGATATCCACTACTTACGCGACGCATATACTTAAATGTTTAGCTGCTTGGTTCGATGGGTGCGTAGATGCTGACACACTGCACCAGGCTGGATTCGCGATAAAGTAGGGTAAGGTAGGGTACGGAATGGGGTTTCTTTTCTCTCATGTCTGATGCTTGGCATATCCATATCATGGACTTGCCACGTGATCTGCTGATGAGGCGTAGTGCCTTGGCTGGTAATCTGTATTAGTACTCAACCCAGTGTGAGGTATTTTGCAGATATGCACGAAATATTATCAGTCGGAATGAATTGAGACGGATCTTTGAGGAGTGAACTAAGGTTCAGATGGGACCATGTGTACTCTATGCACGTGACTGTAGATTCCGTGGCCGGAGGGGTACTCAATGGAGCACTGAGTGTTAGCCTTCTTGCCTTAGCTTAGAGTGTTGTGACACATGTAGACTAATCCATTGGTATTACTAACTATCGCTTAGTATCTTTTTATACATACTACGAGTTCTAAGGTAGACTAGACTTTTATGAGTAGAAGCACGTAGTTTCGCTGGAAACGCGGACTAAAACCCTACTCCCTGTCTGCTAGGTAACTCAATATAATAGGGCGCTATGGCGCTAGCTTCGTGAGACCCCTCAATCGCTTTATTTCTCGCGGAGGGATCTAATTAATGGAGCAGAATCCTAATTGTTCAAATTGAGACATCTTTCCAATCTAGTCCTTCCGTCGTGACGCGAAGATGTGGGGTACTTTTCTGACGTGTCGTCCAAGTCTAATACGATTTCATTTTTGGGTTAGCACTTTGCGTGTCTTGGAATTCAAGACGCCCTACGAAATTGCCTTCAAATTATTCACCGTTTTTGAAATCCATTGCGACCAAAGCAATGAAGGGCACGTCGTTGGCGACATCGTTGGATGAGTACACTCTCAAGACGACGTGTCTTCGTCCATTGAACGTGGCCCAGGCGTTGTCTCTGCCTTTGTATATTTCTTTATTGCGAGAGTTAGAGTTGGCTAAGAAGATAGTAGAGGCTATGGTGATTATTGTTTCGTGGTATGCACCGCCATCGATGTACATCAATACGCCAGTCACGTGGCAGGGCTCTAAATTGGTAGACTCGTGCGTGCCTTCAACCCCCATGAATACATCACCGCCGAATTGCGCACGGCCGTCGGATGCGAAGATCTCGTCAGCAAGGATATCCCCCACGTTGGAATCCTGGGTGTCCAGCGAACTAAAGAACCGATCAGTCCGTTTCTTGACGCTGTCTGGGACGGGGCGGTCCGGCCAAACTGTATCTTTGATGTCGCTGCCCATATTGTCCCCTAATGGGATATGATTATGGATTAGAAATCACCGTTTCCACTGCTTTGATGCTTCCTCAAAACCGATTCTTAGATTTCGCGAATAATTGATAGTATGTAGGTAGATGGTCGTTTACAAGTGAGTCTTGCTCCGAATCCTACCGCGCCAGTATATCCGTCCGGATTAAGAAAATTAGCTTGCTTTCAAAAAAATTCCGGAAGCGAAAGATACTATAATAACAAATCGCAGCTTGTGGGTGCCCCGAATCTGAGATATCCTAATCCATTCGGGTGCTCGGGTGTTAAGTCTCTTCCGGGGGTCCGGAGCACCCTGATTCGTACAAAGTAAAGAGACTTGGTCTACATTTCACTATACACCTACCCTAACCTTATTTCTAATGTTTATTATTTTATAGTAGTTTCACGCGCCATAAGAGTGCCCAGTCGCGTAGGGGTGCTTTTTTCCAGTGAGCATTGCAGAATGCTATGTTCTCAAGAACATACCAAACCCTCAGAGAATACGAAACCTACATAGAGAAAACCATTAGCACGTCTCTACTATCGACTAGAATATCTTTATACTGACACGTTCTTGAAAAACCTACGAATAAGAAAACAAATTTGCATTATCAACTAAAAAAATAGAGATATCGAAATGTAGAGATTCTTTCTCAATTTTGGCGATATAGTTGCTACTAGTATGGCACAAGTTTAGTTAAAAATAGGAATCTCTTTCAATCCTACAATACGACTATTTCATATGTTAAGCCCAAAGTGCCAGTCGCTCCTTCTCGAAACTCTTCCGATCGTCTTCCGTAGCATGGAGAAATCCAATTTCTTTCCAAATATGTACATACTTTCTCAAAACCTGGTTAGACACTGGACCTACTTCCCTGAGGGATGGTGAATGATCGAGCGTGTTTGAGACGTCCAAGACCAATCCTCCACATGACATGCGCAGGTAATTTGACTCCAAAAAGTCAGACAACAAGAGCGCAGGATTGTCTTTTTGCGGTGTCTGGCGTACGCGTTCTAGCCATTGGTGAAATGGTATTAGATTTGGTATCTTCAGCGCAGCTTGCAGATAGCCATTCATTTCTTTCCATGACTGACCCTGGGGATTGTCGACGTGGTAAATAGGATGTGGGTTGTTGTTCGCAAGTACCAAATCTGCAAGTGCGCTTGCGACGTCATTGACAGGTGTCCAATACAATTTGCCATCGACATCTGGCAGTGCGTTCAGGGTGCATGATGACTTGACCCAGAAGCCGAAATGCTCCATTGGGTTCCAGTATCCGCTTGTTTTTGATCCCGCAATTTGGCCCAGGCGGGCTGTCATAGCGCGGAAGCGGTCAGGGTACAGATGAAGCGTGCGATCGAGCATAAGTTCACATCCCCACTTTGCTTCACTATAGCCATTCGTTAGGACTGAATCAATGTTCGCTCGTGCCTCTGGCACTACAGTCTTGGCTGCGTTCTTTTCCTTGTCATAAAAGCCAACTACACCAATAGAGGACACCATCTCGAAGCTGAATTTGAAGTCTTTACGGTGGCGCGATGCGGCATCACAGGCAAAGTCAATCAAATTGCGCATGACCTGGAACTGCGCCTTGAACCCTGACAACGCACGTGTCGCACTCATTGGCCAAACCTGATGGATAAGGTGAGTAACAGAGGCGGTGAGCTCATCATACTGCCTTTGTTCCAGGCCTAGCTGTGGAGAGGCAGAATCGGCCTGGAGAACCAGCAACTTATGCTTCAGATCATCGGGGAAACGGATACCTTTGTCACGCATCGCCTGAATTTGGCGTTGCATGGGATATTCGCGATGCTTACGATTCAAACAGACGACAGTTCGAACGTCAGGCTGCTGAGCAAGGTGGTACACGAGATGGCCTCCAAGGCTTCCAGTCCCGCCGGTCACCAGTACGACTTTCTCTCTGTCGACTGTCTCCGGCGCGTTTTCGTCTGATGTTGGTACAGCGAGTCCAGATGCAAATTCCTCGACCAAATCTTCCACGGCTCGCTTTCTCGTTTCGAGTACAGCATGCGATTCAGCGCTTGTTGTTTTGGGCATGCGACCAGTTTCGGGTTTATTTGCGTTGGTTGCGTTCCCATCATCCCCTTTGTTAGCACCAGGCTGTAACACCATCTTATCTGCTACTTCATGAGTAGCAGGTTCCGCTGTTATGCTGTTTGGCGACTTTGCTAACAACGCTTTTTTCAGGTCACCCACTGTTGGATTCTCTAAGAACAATGATTCACTCTCCATCTCGAGATCAAGCTCGTTGCGAAAGCGACTTGTGATGATGAGTGATAAGAGCGAATCGACTCCACAATCAGCAAGTTCGGTGTCGTCACCAAGCTCACTTACTTGGACACCACTCTCTTCTGCAATGATCTCTAGTGCTCGCGCAAAATTATGACTCGAGGACGATCTGTTATCCGAAGAATCGATCTTCAAGGCGTTCGTAACCTCGTGGACTGACTCTAGCCCATCATTGCCGCCTACGACCGGGCTACCGTAACCTGAATCAGGTAGAGATGTGTTCAGAAACGCCTTGAGATCCTTCACTGTTGGGTACTCAAAGAAGAGGCCGTTAAAGTCGAGATCGATGTCGAGTTGTTCCCGGAAGCGCGACGATATGGTAAGACCAAGGAGAGAATCTACCCCCATATCTGAGAAAACGGTATCGTCCGTGAAGGCGTCGATAGCAACCTCAGACTCCTCTGAGATGATCTGAAGCCCAACACCAACAGGAGATGGTCCAGCCCTGACTGGGGATTGTTTTTGTTTGGTGTCTGGATGGGCTGAGCGAATTTCCGGCTGGCTTCGATCGGTGATCGATGGCTGTGCTGCCGTGGTACGAGTCTGCGTTTTCCTGCCGCTCTCGAGCGACAATATGACTTTGAGCACTCTGCGGGGCACACCCTGAATTGCAATTTGTCCGAAATGCGCCACGATTCGGTTGCCATCGAAGATGATTGCGTCGCCACGCCAGAGTTTGTCCGGACCTGACTCCATACGACTATACGTTGTATACACCTTTTCAAAATCTATGGGCTCAAAGAGCTGCAACGAACCCCATCCGTGATTCATGAAAATTTCAACGTCTAGGTCGGTGTTATCGTTACAGTTCATTGTGAAACCGCACGCTTGTGTCAACGAATCGATAATAGCTGGATGAGTATGGAAATCGCCGTCGCGCTTTACGCTACCGAAGCTCAGTATACTGGAGGCTTCCAGCGTATCACTGTTGAGAACTATTTCATCAATAGCACGGTAATCATTGTGGAATCGTGCTAAAGGTCGGATGGCGCGATACACCATTGCACGATTGTACCGGGCTGTCTTGCCAGAAGCGATACCCGTGCGGAGTGCCGATATTTTCGTCTGAATTTCCGATGAATTGGCTTGCAGTTTCTTCTGAAGAGAACGATCTCTGTAATGTACGATGCACCGAGAGTGTTCTTGGAGTTTTTGGTGATTGTTGAAGGTCATGAACTTCATAGTCACGGATTTAGAAATCCAGTCTGCTTCAGCGTGAACCTGAATAAGTTGTTTTTTGCTTGCTCATTCAATATCAACGCTTTCGAGATGGTCATTTCGGATACGTCGACTAGCAGTTGAGATTGCTCTGGCAAATAGCGCTTGAGCAGGTATGTACCGAGAGTCAAAGCCATGTCGGCATAGACTGAGGGTGTGCATAGAGGTATGCCGTCTACCTCATGTCCCTGTACCAGTGGGGCAAGATCTTTGCGTGAGGTATCTGCCTCGACCACGATTTTGGTACTCCTAGAGTCTCCGCTCTCTGATACGACTGAATGAATCGTCGTACTCATTATCTTAGGGCCGGTGTGTAAACCTTGAGCTGGCAGGTCACCTTTGCGAAGAGACCAGTCGTTGACGTATTGGATCCAGTACGGCTTCAGATCCCAAGAATAGGATGGCAATGAGACAACTCTGTGAAACCTCTGAAAGTCTTGCTGATAAGCCGCCCAATTAATACTGGCTCCGTTGTCATAGAGAGACTTCAGTGATCTGGTAAGCACGTCCCATGGCCGAGCCCCACGTTGAAGCGAGGCGACAGCAGAAGCAGACGGTCCCAATGTACATTTGACCATCTTTGAAACAGCAGGATGCGGACCAATCTCCAGAAAAACAGATCGGTCGGTGATTGCGCCATTACTGTGAGCTGCAACCAAAGCCCCGAGCATGTTGACAGGCTCGCGAGAATGACATGCTAGATACTCAGCATCGAAAACTGTACCAGCAGTTGAGACGGTAGAGTCAACAGGCCGGATAATTGGTATTTTGGGTTCGAGAAACTTCACTTCCTGTGCCCGAGCTTTGAATTGTGGTATAATCGCATCCACTTGTGAAGAGTGGAATGCATAAGGCACCTTGAGAAGTGTGCTTCTCATTCCAGCGTTCTTGAGTAATTCCTGCAGCTCGAGCATCCCCTCGTTAGGTCCGGCAAGGACCGTTTCTGTTGGCGAATTGATGCATGCTATTTCGTATTTTCTTTCTTGCAAAGCAGTGGAGATCTTTTCAACTGGGCTGTCGACAACCAGCATGGCGTGCGTACCAGAGACACAATTTTCCTCGAGCAGCCTAGCCCTCATTTCAACAAGGAAGATAGTATCGACGTCTGAGAGTACTCCTGCAGTATTGAGAGCCGCGTATTCGCCGAGACTGTGTCCTACAACTAAAGATGGACGAATGCCCCAAGTGCCCCATAATTTGACAACGGCTAATTGAACACACACACTGGCGAGCTGTACAACCGAGGGCTGAAACGTTGTAGGATCTTGTTCCGTAGACTCGATAAAAGGGATCACAGACGGAAATCCCAGTTTTTCCGATATGTAGTCAAGACGACGCAACTCGTTTCGGAAGATAGTGCTTTCCTGTAACAATTGCTGAGCCATTCCGGGATATTAAGCACCCTGGCCAGTGAAGCTGAACACGACTCTAGGTGATCCCTTGGGTCTTGTTAGGCCAATTTCTTGAGCAATTGCCGACTCATTTTGTTGATAGATCTCCTCAACAGATGAACCGATAAGCAATACCCGGTGTGGATGGTGTATGCGTCGTGCTGTAGATGTGTATGAAAGCTCGCCAAGTGAAACGTTTGGCATCTTCTTCAGATGTGCGAGCAATGACCTCAGATTACCCTGCATAGAAGCACCTGTTTTGGCAGATACCGCGACAGCATAGATTTTTCGAGTATCCATGGCCACGTTGACGTTCTCTGGTACGTGTGGTGCATCTTCAAGCAGAAGCGCCGAGTTGCCTCCAGCAGCTGAGAAGTTGTTGACCAGTACACGTCGCGCCGCAGGTCCTTTCTTCTCCCACGCTGTGATCTCAGAAGCGATGTGAACGCGACGATCCCCAAGATCGGTCGGAAACTTGTGGTTAATCTTGGTCTTGATTCCACAGTGCGGAACGACCTGGTTCTTTTCCATCATCATCAAGACCTTGATAAGGCCCGACGCGCCAGAGGCAGCTTCGCCATGGCCAATGTTTGCCTTAGCTGAACCAAGAAAGAGCCTTTCTTTGCGTGCTCTAGATTGCTGGCATTGGCTGGGCGATGGAGCAAACGTGTCCAGAACGCTTGACATTTCTGCCGCATCACCTGCTTGCGTGCCAGTGCCATGCATCTCAATGTAGCTAATGGAGTAAGGATCGATATTGGATTCATTCAGAATCTTGTTGAAGATGGCGCGTTGAGCACCAACATGCGGCCTGGTGATAGATTCAGATTCTGCCGAATGATTGGTGTACGCTCCAATGATCACACCAAGGATGGGATTGTGATCTGCAAGTGCATTCTCGAGTCTCTTGATGATAACCGTTGCAATGCCCTCACCACGACAGTAACCATCAGCAACATCGTCGAAAGTTTTGCAATTGCCTGTACGAGAGAGGAAATGGCCACGGTCGAGCCCAGCAGTGAAGTCTGGATTGGTGATTACATTGGTACCTCCAGCTATAGCAGTGTCGATGTCGCCACACCATAGGGAGTTGCATGCAAGGTGGATACCTGCCAGACTAGATGAGCAAGCTGTGTCGATGGCATAACTAGGCCCGCTAAACTTGAAGAAATAATTAATTCTGCCTGGGATGAATGCACGATTGCCACCAGGGATCATGTGCGCATCAATGTCCTGAGCACTATTCGTTTCCATCCAGTCATTGCTGGTAACGCCATAGAAAACGCCGACTCGGTCCGGTCTAGTAGATGGAGTTGCATCTGGGACTATACCAGCGCGCTCGATAGCTTCGTAAGCGGTCATCAGAGCGAGTCGCTGCGCCGGGTCGATCTGGGCAGCCTCCTTCGGTGATATGTTGAAGAACCGCGCGTCAAACTCTTCCGGGTCCTTCAGCCAGCAACCGAAAGGCGTGGCACTTGTGTTCTTGCGAGGGTTTACACTAGTATCGACGTGGGTGCGTACATCCCAGTGCTGGGGTGGCACAACCTTGTGCACATCTAAACCTTGTCGAAGTATATCCCAGAATTCATCGGTGTTCTTCGCGTCTGGGAAGCGTCCTGACATCCCTACAATGGCTAACTTAGGTTTCTTGAGGCCGGTGCTAATCGTCGGGGCGAATCCAGATTGCCCATTGGCATGCTGCGAAGAGTTTATCAAAATATTCGAGTTAATCTTCTTTGCTACGTTGAAGAAAAGGTGATGCGCAGTCGATCCAAAAGGAACAACACTAAGTCGTTGCGGGGCTTTATTGCGTAAGACGTTTTCGAATCGTTCAAGAATATCAGCCCATACAAGCGGGCGCAGGAGCACCTCAGCAGTCGCTTCCCTCAGAAGCGATGCAAACGTCCTGACTTCTGACCCAATCTTGTGTGTGGACAAGAATGGTATCGATTCATGCCTCCCGCTGTCTGCTCTTTCCGATAAACCTGAGACAATCGAGTTAAGGTCATTATTTGAGTAGAGGTGGGTAGCGTGATACGGTCCTGATATGGGTATGGTCTTCTTCGTCAAGTCTTTGAAGGCTCCAAAACTGACCAGTCTGGAAATAGAATCGGGTGGCCCGCTCACGGTCACAGCATTTGGAGCGTAGGCGCTGATGTACGGCTTGTTGATCGATGGAATAGACTTAAAACTTGTCAGTTGACGACCAGAGAGTAAGCGGTGGATTTAGACCCTACAATTTCATCATTGAAGTTTCTTATGAGCGAAGCCGATGCTGCACCCTCTATGAGAATGGCCCAGCTCTGGTCGAGATCCTGTGAAGGAGCAAGTCTTTGAGCAATGTCCTGTACAAGCACACCGGTCTTAAAAGATGCGATGACTGCTTCAATGGCCAACGGAATCAATTCCGTTGTGTTCTTACTACAGCTTACTGCCGCAGCAGCAAAAGTTCCAGTGCATAATCCAACGACCACCGAGCAGTTTGGGGTTCTATAGCATGCTTCTGCTTGTCTAAACACATGAGCGAGATATATACTTCAAATCTATGAACATAATGCAACTCACAGAATGAAGGTCCCTAATTGCCATAGCGTAGTGATTGCCATGTCTAGGGCGAGACATCGCTTGCCAGTCCCGCTGTGTTTCCACGATGCCAAATCCTCGAGACAGGTAAATCGCGGCAATTCATTTCGGACCTCTGGTGGTAATGTATATATCTCGGCCCGAATGGCATTGTATGCGCCACGAAGGAGTGTGTGCAAGAACAGATTGTCCCTAGCCTCTAGTAGACCAGAGAAATGAGGCTCTACGTCAAACGTCTGATCTCCAAAGAGATATATATTCAGGTTGTCTGCCATAGTTGAATGTGGCGTGTTTTGTAAGCCTATGGAAGGGGATGGCGTTTAGTCGACTTTGGTTTAGCTAAGAAGGCTATTTATCTTGATAAATACTATAAGTACAGTACCATGCATCGTCACATAGTTCTAGAGTCGCACCAAATCTAGAGCTATCCTTGAATGGAATGAGTAGGGTGGCGGGGGGTTCTATCGGCTCATTGGACATACCCGATAGTATGGGCGACCAAAACCCGCCGTTTCCACCCCCTGTTGATTGGACACTGCAATCTGGGAACACATCGGGCACGGTACGCGGGGATAGAAATGAGCTCCGAAGGGTAGCAATAGCGGGTGTCCCATCGATTCCTACCCATATCATTACTAGAGGTCAATTCTGATTGGGTGATACGGATCTTCTGATGAACGATAAGCACTTACTCCGTTTCGTCGGGGACACGCACGGCGGGCATTACAACGTGCCCGAAGTATCGAGGATTTACCCGAAGCTCGGTTTATTGTACAAGCTGTCTTGATGTTTCCCTCCTGAGGCAGTTCAAGGCCCTTTTATATCAAGATACAGCAAATTGACAAGATCTCCAACAATTATCTTATCGCTACCTGCACATCTGTTCTAATGATGAAGAAGGAAGCCAGAGACGAGATTATCGAACATGCGGCACAAATCAAGAAGCTCGTCCATGACCCGAGCAGCTTTCTGACAGAACTCCATATCCAGCAGCAACAATACTATAGTATTCAATGGCTCACTCACTTCGAAATATTGGGCCAGGTACCTCTACCTCCAAATGAAGTATCGTATCACACAGTGGCAGAGAGCCTCAAAGTCCCAGAGTCAGTCTTGCGTTCCGTCGCTCGTATGGCAATGACAGCTGGTTTCCTTTGCGAAAGTCCAAACGGTAACCTTTCCCACACTACTCTCTCTGTATCCTTCGTCGAGGACGAACACATGCGGGTTCAGTTGAGACACATGTTCAATGCTACTATCCCCGTCATGGCTGGGCTAGTAAAGGCGACAGAAAAGTGGGGAGATACCCGGGCGCCTAATGAGACAGCATACAATATCGCAAACAACACAGATCTCCCATTTTTTGCACATTTGAAGGCACATCCTCACCTCCAGAAGAACTTCGAGGACTACATGAAGAGTCGAGCAGTCTCTCATACCGGATCCAATGCAGCGTACTTGTTAGAAGCCTTTGATTGGAAAGCATTAGGAAATGCAAAGGTTGTGGATGTAAGATTGATGATTCTGCAGATAGCGTTAATCATTAGCTAACGGCGTTATTTAGGTCGGTGGAAGTAGTGGGTCTACCGCTATCATGCTAGCGAAAGCTTACTCACACCTAAACGTCGTTGTGGAAGATCTCCCTGGTCCTATCTCAAACGCACAGAGTCTTATCAGCAACTTGCCGGATGATGTTCGATCGCGTGTCAAGGCTTGCGAGCATGACTTCTTTCAGCCGCAGCCTCATCCGGGCGCAGACGTTTACCTTCTGCGCACTATTCTGCATGATTGGCCAGATGCCGACGCAACCAAAATATTAAAACGTCTCGTGGATGCCATGGCACCATCAAGCCGCCTGTTGATCATGGATATGGTACTTCCTAAGTCTGGTTCTGGATCAAGTACACACGAAGGTGCGTTACGCCAAAAGGACCTGATGATGATCGGTACTTTCAATGCCAAAGAACGGGAGGAAGAGGAGTGGAGGGATCTGTTGAGAAAGGCGGATCCCAGACTGATTGTTCGGGCCATCCGACGCCCGGCTGGCAGCGAACTTTCCGTGATTGAGGCTGTTCTCGGGCATGATGAGACGAACGGAAACTACACTAACGGCATTCACTAAATCCTTTTATAAATGAAAATTTCTAATCAACAAACCTTCCACTATGTTACCGTTTCTCTTGTCACTCTTGGCGATATCTTATGTATAATATATACCATGCATATAAATGATATGTGGTGTGAAGGACATCGTCATATTGCAGAGGCACTAGATCTCGGACTCGATTGCGTATCGCAGCCTAAACTCATGCCTGAAAAACCGAAATCGCTTGTGAAGAGGGGGTGAGCCTCGGATACAGCTGAAATCCTGGAACTAAAGCTTACATTGTGGGCATTACAGGAGGCTATGCGACGAGCTCACGTATGCAATATCACGTGAGCATTCAGCATTTCAACATCCGGTTTCTTTCTCAGTTGATCATATTCTCCACATGAGTCTCATTTATCATATCTAACTAAATGCGATCTCAAAGATGATAGTAAATATACTGAGATCACATGACTGTTTCATTCAGTAAAATGAAGTCGGAGACCTCTTTGAGTGATTCATCCAAAGGTCTCCAATCAGAATTACTCATCCATTTCAGCAGGTTTCTAGCGAAGTCTCGTCCAGTGACATTAGAAAGATCTTGTCCCTCGTTCGGATCTGGCTCTGGAATTCCAGTTAGCTGAGATGTGCTTAAGAATGCTTAGAATTAAAGAACATTCAAGCACCCACTTGGAAAATGATGATTGGGATACATATTTTGTAACTGTGCAATGAAGCCCGCCCAGGTTTTGCGATGCGCATATGCGAAAATGCGTTCATTCTTTGCGTAAGGGCACACAAGGCTGGCAATATGCAAAAGGGCAACATCAATTGCATCGACACACCACTGGGGACCGAAGCTTTTCCATGCATTACCGGAATTATCAAACATCTGCTTGAAAAGACCCATGGAAGATACGAAGCCTTGCTTTTTGGGATCTATTCCAAGCCCGATGACAAAGTCCTGCAAAACAGAATTGGCTACAAATCGGGGATTGCGCTCTTGGACATAGTTCCATAGCCTCTGCTCACTAAGCACCTTTGATGCATAGTAGTTCGCGTGTGCCCTCTCTACTGTGAATGGTGGTGGCGCCCAGGCTTCTTGAACAGCCCAGTTGGCCCACATGTCTGGGGTCAAATTGTAGATCTCGTTGATTCTATCCTGACTGGCCGCAGCAGATGAGGATGTCAATACGAATCGTGAGACAAAGGGCTCATTTTCGGCTGCGGCGAGGATGTTCTCGACGAAGGCGATGCTCGGTGTAATGATTTTGTTAGGATCAGCTTCGAACCCAGTGACACTAGCGACATGAATCACTCCGCTGCAGCCTGTTACTGAGTCAGTGCTCTAAATATTTGATTGTACTTACAGCTGCACGACTTCGCATGGCAGCTTGGAACACACCTTTGATGGCGGTTTCAAAGCAGCCTTCGCTTTCCATGTCTCTCACTTCGACCATTTCAAATTTCCCTGTGCCATATTGCTTTTCGAAATGGCTAGGCATCTACTCGATATGTTCACGTCAGTCTAAGCAACGATGGGTCAATCAAGGATTAGATTACCCAAGAAGCCTTGTCACTGTCGAGATCTCGTACAGTACCACGGACACCTGAATTTGCGATCGTCAGCCCCGACCCCTGTCGTCCTTGTTCCAATATTACAAAAACAAACAGCTGTATACATACGGAACCCATGGTGAAGCAGTTGATCCGTTACGACCCCTGCAAGGAAACCGGTGATGCCGGTGACAAGGACCAATGACCCTTGCGGCAAGGCTGAGTCGTGCGGAAAGCCCATTTGGTATTGCAAACTGGATTCGGGAGTTGTTGACACAAGGACCCAGAAGACAAATGAAGTTAGAGGAACGAACAAGGAGATTGATATGGAAATAATTCACTCTTTTTTGGAGGTTCTCTTCTTCGCGATTTCTTTGGGAAATGGCTCCTAATCCCGGCCATTTCCCGTCTGCATTCCCGAGATCCCCGAAGCGTTCCCGGGAGTGGCGCTCAGCCGCCAAATCAAGCTTTCTGTGCCTTAGGTGAGGGGCTGGGCATTCGTCCCAGCTTCGCAAAGGCATAAAGAACAACAGCACAATTCAACGCAAACACACAGCTAATACCATCTTTATTGCCAAAACCTCATTTTTTACTAGCGCCATGACTTCTGTGATCGTATTCGGCCCAACGGGCCAGGTTGGATCTGTCGTCGCGCAAACAGCTGGACAGCTTGGGGCGAAGGTCTGGCTAGCAATGCAAGACACCTCCAAAAACATCCCAGGCCTCACGAAAGAGGCCGAATTTGCGGGTGATTACCACAGGATCCAGGCCGATCTGGAAAAACCCGAAACTGTCAGCCAAGCAGTCAAGACTTCTGGGGCCAAGCATGCATTCATCTACCTCGTTCATCACGCATCTGATCACCTTCACGGTACTATTACGGCAATGAAAGCAGCCGGCATCGAGTTTGTAGTCTTTCTTAGCAGCTTCACCATCCTCGTCAATAAAGGTCTCCGTGAGATTCCTTCCTCAGATTTGCTTCCATACGTGCACGCGCAAGTCGAAGCAAACTTGGACGAGGTTTTTGGTTCCGACTATGTCGCCGTACGCCCCGGATGCTTCGTTACTAACCTGCTATCGGAGAAGGCAGGAATAGCTGCAAATGAAGTAAAGCTATACGGCGCCGAGTTCAAGGAAGATAACATTGTACCCAGCGATGTTGGTAGAGTCATTGGCAATATTGTTGTCTCAGGTCCGAAGAATGGGCAGAAAAAGGTGTACATTTACGGCCCCAAAGTCTATTCCCATTACGACAGTATTGCCAAAATTGGTGAGATTCTTCAGAAAGACTTGAAGATCACAGTTCTGGGACCCAAGGAAGGGCATGAAAAGTATATGAACAATGGTATGCCCAAGATATTCGCGGACTATATGGTGGAGGTCATGGGGACCAACGGCATAGACAAGGGCAATGGTGATGTCTTCCCCAACTATGAGGAAGGCGTGAGCAATATCACTCTCTACACTGGTCAGAAACCCACAAGTTTCGAGGAATGGGCCAAACAAAACAAGGCCTTGTTCGGTGCTTAGCTAGCTTGAACCAATATGACTTTCATCACATTTTAACCACCATTCCTCGAGATAAAATTTTGTTTATTCATATGGACACGACGCTAATGTGCGAAATATGTGCGTTTTAGTGGATATAGAGTTCACTTGCTGGCATAGCTGGGAACATTTTTGGTGACAAAATCTGCATCATTTGGGATCACATTCTTCGCTCACAGCAGTTCAAATGACAAAATTCCCAAACGTTCAAAGTAAAAACACATCGGAGGTCACTCTTGCACATGTCAAACATCATTGCGCATATACCAGTGTAACCCGCTCAAGACATTCACGAACTTTGTAATCCTGTAGTTTCTAAAAACACTTTCTCCATGCGCCCCTACTCAGTTTTATGGCGCAAAAACGTATCCTTCAGGCTTATTGGTGTTTATAAAGGGCTTGCCATTCGTCAAAGAAGCAAAGCATTCATCAAACTTTTCCTCCGCATACGCTAGCGGGTCATGTTTAATCTGCCACTGAGCCGGCTCGTTGCGAATCAACTCCGGGTTTTTCTTAACTTGTTCAAAGTCCACTTGACGGTGTTTCTTCGTGCGTTCCATTCCTGTGGTTTCGATGGCTGCCACCCGATCGATGCGCAACAAGTTATGCACTTTTGCTCCAGCAGGAAGCGCGTTAGCGCCGTGCTTGTCGATTGCCAGGCGCAAGCAGCGTGCCAGTGAGACGCCATCCTCGATGGCTTGTGTCCCACCATTGACAGTGGTTGGCAGATATGGATGTGCAGCATCCCCAATCTGCATTAGCCGCCCCTTTGGCGAGCTCCATTCTCGCTTCAGCTCTCGTCGCATCAGCCTCCAGTCGACAATGTGGTTTTGTGGAGTTGTAGCAATTAGTGCTCGAAGGTCGGCGCCCCAGTGGCCTTGGGCATCCAGCTGCTTAAGGGCATCTTCGGGAGATAGAGTTGCAGCCCATGATTCAGTGGATGTTTCTGGGTTTTCATTGTGCTGCCAAACCCACGATGCAGTGTCTTGGCCAAAGAGGATGATTCCAAAGCTAGTTGGAGAAAGAAAGAATCCCATCTTGTCTCTCTCAGCTGTCGGAGTCCACTTTGCCCGTAGAGTGGGATCCGCTAGTGCTCGTTCAATAGGAAATGCTGCTCGGAACATTGCAAGCCCGCTCGGGTAGATTTCGGGTTCCTTTCTCGATACGAGTGTCCAGCTTTTGGTATGGATACCGTCTGCGGCGGTCACCATATCTGCCCGGAGGATGTCCCCATTTTCGAGCTCGACCCCGCCTTCATCTTCCGTTTCCCAGTAACGCTTCACTTTCGTCTTGCAGCGAATATCAACATTCTCGGCCTCTAGTGCATGCCAAAGAGCTTGGTGTAATGCCGGCCTCGATATCATGCGGCCAAAGTTGGGGTGCGGAGGCATTGGACCAGCAACTAGCTCTCCATCTTGCTTATGGTACCAGATGTCAGGCTTGTAGGCGACCTTACCAAGCGCTGTTGCTATAGACGGCCATCTACAAAGAGCATTGATAGCTGTAGGCCCAATAGTAATGAAGTCACCTATGAATCGAAGAGGTCAATTAGTATATTGCAGCAAGTGCGTAGGTTTCATGCTAGGGATTTCTGACCAGCTGTTTGGATTGCAGGTCTGGATTCCAATACTGTTATTTCGAAACCATTTCTTTTACACTCGAGAGCACAGAAAAGTCCAGCTAAGCCCCCACCCACAATGAGGACAGTTGGTCTCGATTTAGCTGGAGCCATTCTGAGAGTGTTAACGTTGTAGTGTATTTTAGCTCAGTTAGATTAGCGATGCCGGAATGCACTGATAATACCTTATCCCATTTGCATGTTCCAAGCTTTGAAGTATTCTGCTTTGTTTGCCATTTTGGCTCTCCACAATGTAGCCGTGATTTTGTCGGGATAATTGACTGACAAAGGGTAATTCCCGACGCAACACCGGTTCCATGTTCCAATCGGCTGAGATTGCACTGAAAATGACGTTAGAAATATTGAAGCTCATCATTTTTTCGGACATGATATTTTTCAAGCGGGCTTGTTCGGGAATCGCGGGGTATATGGCCTCGGAGACCAACGTGCATAGTACTTTTGCGAGCCAGCTGGATATGGAAGACCATTCCATTCATTCTAGATATGAGATGATTGTTGAATTAGTCCAAAGGCCGAGATGGTGCATAAATATCTAACACAAAAGCTACTATATCTCTTACTCGAACTTTTCTAAATACAATTTTTATTTGACAAGCTTCTCAATTCCTTCTTCACATATCACGACACGAACCTCTAGAGTACAAGAGAAGATAAAATCTGAGAACTTTAGCAGCATGCTCATTCTTATTCCGGGTGCGACGGGCAGGTTAGGCCTATACATTGTCCGTTCAGCAATTCAGCGTGGACACCGCGTCCGGGCCTTGGGACGTAACGCCAAAAAAATGCCCCAAGATCTCCGCAATCAGTTGGAAAGCTTCGTCGAGATGACCAACTTCAGCAATGGTGTTGCTTTTGACAGAGCGTGTGCTGGTGTAGATGCTATTATTGTCGCTTGGAACGAAGAGCCTCGACTTGTGTTAGACACTCAGCTCGTGCTTTTGCGAGCTGCAGAGCGTGCAGGAATCAAGCGATTTCATGCAGTGAGTTGGAACACCGATTGGGAGCATATGCCCCTTGGAGTGATCGAGAGCTACGACGCAATGATATGTTTCGCTCGGCAGGCTATCCTCACGAGCCCCATCAAACCATTGTATACATTTTGTGGTGTTTTGGCCAAGATACTCTTTGGAGTTCCCGGCGCAGGGTCACTTGAAGGCGACGCAAGCTTGTGGTTACGGAAGGAAGGCGGAGAGAGAGTGATCAACTTGATCGGAGTAGGCAAGACGCCAACACCCTTTAGCACGGAAGAAGACGTGGCGGAGTTCACTGTTGCCCTCACGACGAGCGATGGTGCTGAAAATGGCGGCTACTTCCGATTTTGCTCAGATGTTTTTTCAATCTTAGATTTGAAGGAAACGTATGAGCAGTTGCGAGGAAGCAAGTGTCACATTAATCATGTTATGGATGTCGCGACCTGTAAGCAGATGATCAAACAGGCGAGGAAAGATGCGATTAGGAATGGAGAGCTGCACAAGAGGTTCAAGAACATTGTGGGGCTGGTGTATGCGCTATTTCTGGATGAAGGATGTTATAATATTGAGCCTATCGATGCCGAGAAATTTCCGGAAGTGCCTCGAACAACACTAAAAGAGTACATACTGGCTAATGAATGGATCTAATCAGGACGAGCAATCGAGCTGGTAGAAGTCACCTCCCATGTTCTATAGAGTACTAAGATAGATTAAAATCCCACACAACAACGACCAAGAAATGTGATTGTGGGGGCTGTCGTTGAATGAGTCTGAAACAACATCGTGCCAACGTGTACATAGTCAAAGCTTGTAGACAGATTTACCCGCTTTTTTTGGTGGGCAGTGGATACCTTCGGTAGTAATACCTGTCGGGCTCTCCACTCCCTCTTTCCAGCGCCGGTTCACTCATGATACTATAGAAAACTATATACAGTTCTTTTTAGAGGTATTAGAGTCCCGACACGCTTTCTCGCCTAGTATGTTTGGATCTTAAGATATCTCACCACCAGTAAGAACGCTCCTAAGTTCACAGGTCAACATCTGGTTGACCAGTCGTTAAAATATGTTTATATTACATCAACCCCATATCTTTCGCAAAAGAAACTTATAATAAGTCTTTGTAAGCATCGTTAAGCATCGTTAAGCCTTGTCAGGCCTTTGGGCGCCCTTGTTGCATGAGTACATAAATGTTTTGTTAGCGTGCTGTTTTTAGCGCCTTTACTCTGCTACTGACGCTGCTACTCACCTGGCAACGTGCATAATGCACTAAGGGTAGTGCTGCTTACATTCATGGATACGCAGTAGTAGTTGTCAGTGCCGGAATGCACGTGGGGGTACATGTGCGGCTGAAAGGCGACGTTCCACGTCATTTGGCCGCATGCAGGGAGAGCAGCTACAACCATCTAGGCCTGCGACGTGTTATATCTATAGTAATATCTTGATTTATTTAATCGGCTATACGATGCCAGCGACCCACGATGTTAGTTTGTCTTCACGCATACTGGTCACTGGGCTACCGGCAGGTACGTACTATGTATGTACATTCTAAGCAATCGGCGAGCAATCGTCCGAGTTGCATAGCAATGCATGGTAGGGAGCAGCGCGGGATCGCTTACCCCTACTCAAACCTGTACTCCTGACGCCGAAATCTTGCCTTGCCCACGTAATTAAACTCGGAATGCTTCCGAGTCGTGTGGTTCGTGCGACAACTCAGTAGAAGTACGTAGTAGTAGTACGCTTCTGAAACAAGGCTTTACCAGCCAAGGAAGGAGTGGCAAAGAACCACGATCAATACAGCAAACTAGGCAAAATAATAGCCGAGGTTTCTTGCCGCTGCAAGGAGAGCCGTGCATTACGCAAACGCTGTCAAAGAAGGTTTGGTACGCGACTATAACGAGACATGGTTCAATAATTTTCACCAGTACCCTGGCTCTTAGTACTAGACTTGATAGACTGTGTGTACGGAATACCTGACGCCATATCTCAATCCGTCTGAAAGAAAGGCCTTATAGTCAAGATTTCTGGTGCTAATACGATTTGGTTCTCAGAGATATGGTTGTCAAAGGAGTTGCAGTCGAGCACTCTACATCATTCTTCCGAGGGTCAAGGGTTTTTCTTGTGAGAGACATATTCGAATAATTGGTATATATCTCTACATCACAACAACAGGAACTTAAAACAAGATTCAATCTTATCATCCTTATCATTTCACATTGCCTTCCAGTCTGAAAAACTACAACTATGGGCTTTAATCAGTTACAACTTCGCCAAGCTTGTGACAGCTGCACGACGGCCAAGGTCAAATGCGACAAAGGGCACCCAGTATGCCAAAGGTGTCTGGATAACGAAGAGTATTGTCAGTACAGTCCTTCTCGAAGACATGGCAGGCGGCCAAGACGTTCTCGAACGACCATCCAGCAGCCAACGCCTTCGTCTATCGCAAGCGAACCCGAAGCCATCCCTTCACAACCCTTGAAAGCTGCTTCAGAGTCTTGCATCACGCAACAGTCTGTTGACTTGCTCTCATGGGACACCCTCAACTTGGGTCCGTTTTCCGAGAACACAAGCAACCAGTACCCTTCAGACTCTGAGCTGGATATATCGAACTTCCTACCATGGTCCAATTTCGGAAGCTCAGACTGTATGTCTCAAAGTGATACGCATTCGATTCTTCATACCAGCACATCATTGTTGGACCACAATGTGACAGATGGAGAGGTCACAGTAAGTGCTGACATGTTCAGCCATTGCGGCGTGGAGCGACTAAAGAATAACACCGAGCATGCCGTGGAATGCGAATCACGAGCTCTTGCTGTGCTGAGATCACTGTTGTATCGCCCAAAACTCTGCACATCAGAATGGAAAGACAGTACCCTTGGGTTATCACCAAATTCAACAATCGACTCCGCCTCACAAGCTCCAATACACCCAGTCCATTCCATGGACACGGTGCTGGCCACCAACAAAGCCGCACTGAACGAGTTGACACAGCTGCTCGAATGTCACTGTGCCGAGAATTCGCACATAGCACTACTTCATTTGACAATACTGTCAAAGATAGTTTTTTGGTACAAGGTCGTGGTTACCAGGACGTACAATTCGGAGAGGGTGGACCTGAAGGCGATGAAGATACGTTTTGGCGCCCTCGATCTCGACGACGATGACTCGACAATACTGCATCGAGCAGTACTCTTCAGGGAGCTCCAAAAGGCAGGAAATGTAGTTCGAGCCTTTGAAGTTCGTTTCTCCAACCCTGGTGCGTCTCTTTCTGGTAAAGAGTTGCCTTGGGGCCGCCAAATTGTTCGTGCGATTCGAGAAGACCTCGACAGCTGCGTCTGCGAAATTGAGAAACGTTGAAATAAGCTTTGCTGAAATTTCCATTCCAACGTGTGTAATCGCGATGATGCAGCAATGGACCAGATCACCCCCGTTCTGTGTAAGTAGTATTTACTCTGGCTTGGTAAATCGCCGATGCCATCCTGGCTTGTAGATATTTTCTCGAGCTACCTTGTCACGAGGATGGATTAAATCAATATCTATATAAATCAGATCTTATGCCAATGTCTGTATTGAGTATTTTTACATAATAGATACAGCGCTTGCATTTGCGTACACACGCTTTGATCCACTACGTTCTGTTGAAAGCATTTACCATAAGTTCCAAATTCGTCAATATGCTAACCCTAGTAATCGATCTATGTAAGTGTTACTCAAAACGAATTGGAAAGCGTGAATTTCTCTGTAGGCAATGCAGTGCGGTTCTCCGAAGCTAAGTCGAATTAACCATCATCAAGCTCATCGACTTCCTCAACAACATCGTTAGCAATTTCCTCACCAAGACGTCCCTAACCAACCCTTCTGCACCGCCCAAATAGAAACTCACAATACATCATTCAGCTGAGATCGCTGTCCAGAGTCATGCCTAATCATGCACAGTTTCTCCGAATTGCTTCTCCACACAGGCGGTGTCCAACGCATGTAAAGCGGGCCATGTCTGGGAACCCTGTCTAAAAACCCTTTGTTGTTTATCCTAGCCTTTTTGCCTTCGGCAATGTACCGGCAACGTAGTCGGGGATTATAATACTATTGTGTAGGGGGCTTTGTAGTCGGGCCGTTCTGTGGAGGCGAACCGCCGTTCCCGAGAAGATCCCAATCGAGTACGGATGGCTATCCAGAATATCTAAGGGGAAATCCAAACGAAACTTTGTTTTGGTGTCAATGTGCGATCGGAACGATATGGACTCAGCCTCAAGAGGCTCGTCGTTGTAGCTTTTAAGCCGCTCGTGTTAGCATTTCTTACCGCGGCTACAACGCTTGTGAACTCTAATAGTCAACTCTCAAGCTTCACTGCCTTCAATCTTCGAGGATTTTTCAACATGCACTCGTTTGCCTCAATTACAGCGTCGGCGTTGTTGGCTTTTTAAATCTTACTACAGCCAATCAATGCCTATGTTGAAGCGTCCTCGTACTCGCATGGCAGTTGTCCTTCTGTTGTCGAGCGCGATGTTATTGTTGTAGGTGGAGGTTCTGGAGGAACGTAAGTGCAAGAGATACGCCTTTGCATGTACCCAAAACACTAACCCTTTTAGATATGCCTCAGTTCAGCTAGCAGCACGCGGAAAGTCAGTAGCTGTGATCGAGAGAGAGGCTCGTTTGGGTGGCAATGTCGCGACGTACATTGATCCCAAAACTAATCAAACAACCGACTACTGTGTTATTCTTTACACCAACACTTCGGTTGCGAGAAATTACTTCCACCAGCTTGGAGTCGACTATGGTCCTTACGAAGGATACTTCCCCAATGGATCGACAAAGTACCTGGATTACAAAACGGGTGCAGAACTCCCTGCTCCTGCGCCAGGAAATGCCACTGCGGCAAATGAGATTTATCTCAAGCAAATGCAGTCATATGGCAATCTATTCTCAACTCCTGGCTATTTTCTCCCGGATCCCGTTCCCGAAGATCTCTTACTGCCCTGGGGCGAGTGGCTCAAGAAATACAACGCAACCGCAATGGCATACGATGTGTTTTATGTACAGGCAGGAAATGCGCTGGACTTGTTGACGCTGCACATTATGAAATACTACAGCACACTTGAGTTCACCACCGATCGCCTTTACACTTCCAACCGAGGCAATCAGATCATCTACAATACAGCATACAACAAACTTGGGGGAGCGAAAAATGTTTTCCTCGAAAGCAACATCAAGAAGATCACCCGAACTGCGAACGGTGTCACTGCCGTCATTCAGAGACCTTGCGGGACCCAAACCATTCACGCCAAGAAGTTGGTCATAGCAATCAGGCCTCGCTACGTCGACCTGGCGCCGTTCCTCGATCTCCGACCTAACGAAATCAAGACCACTAAAGAGTTTTCAAACATTCACACTTGGACGTGCATTCTTAACGGCACTGGGCTACTTCTGGATACTGGCTACGAGCTTGTGGACCCCTCAGCTGAAGGAGGCATCCCGCCTCTGCCAGAAACGCTCGGTATTTCGCAGTCTGGCATCAAAGATGTCGAAGCGCGAGCTTTCTGGTGGAGCAGTGCAAAGGAAATCACTCGCGAGGAAGCGGTCAGCAGCCTGCAGGGCAGAGCCGAGTTTGTTCAAAAGGCAATGAACGCAACATCACCCCCGGGCCAGAAGCCCACCATCAATGGGTTGTTGGACCACTCACCTTACTTCTTGTACCCTTCTCGCGATGCGGTGGCAAACGGCTTCTATAAAGACATGAATGCTATGCAAGGCCAGTACAATACGTACTGGACGGGTGCGGCATGGGAATCAGAGAGCTCAGCGGCAACTTGGGGTTTTACGGAAGAAATTATGCCTCCTCAGCTCCTTAAAACTTTGAGCTAGGCATTTATATCGAGTGGCACATAGAGACATAACAGTTCAAGACATCTAGATCGGCTGGCGCAGAGGCGGTCCGTAATCTAGGCGGCCGATTTTGATGTTATGATAACAACAACAAACTGTTGTATCTGACAATACATGTGTACTTCCCTCATTCTTGCTTGAAACGTGATTAGCTGCACTCATTTAGTCATCGTCTAAATCCATTCATATTATCTATATTATCTATTCCAAAGCTAGCTATCCTTAACCCACCCTCTTAACTAGCATATTTAGCACAGTTTGATCTAGAGCAATTAGTAAAAAAGATGGACAGGTTTCCATATCTGTAATTATCAACGACTTGGGAGACTGTATAACGAGGACAACAATTCTCAGACAGAGGAGTCAGAGAGTTTCGTGCTGGTTCATGTACAAAGAATCTTCCAAGTCTATTCCTCTTGCATGCCACAATGATGATATCACGTGGCTTATACACTCTCCTTATACGGGTCTGTTGGTTGGGTGTTGTGATCACCTGATTTAATGACTGATATTCGTCCGATGCCCGTCGAGCTCATTGTCCCGCACAGGACGCCGACCCGCACGCGCTACATGTACAGGGAGTGGGGGGCGGTGATTCTTGTCAATCCCAATCTGAGACACCTAAGTAGATATGGGAACTCATTCACGTGGGGGATCCACTGGTTGCGCCCTAGGCTCAGCTACGCCGCTAGGACAAGTACCCCGTACAGGAATCTAAAATATGGAGACGTACTTCGAATGAGCGTAAGTGGCGTAATATGAAATATACCGCAAGACTAACTAGCCTGTATAAGATTGGACATGTTTGGCGCAGTGCGATAAATTGTACATAAGGTTTCCGGCATGCGGATGTACCTACGGGAATGGGGATAGACTACGGCGGTCACTCCCGAACGGAGGCTTAGGGAGAGAATGCGGGGACCTACATACCCGTTTTGCACTACCCGCTTCCTAAAGCAGCCGTGCACTCTAATCGCTCATGCACTATAACCGCCCGCACGGGACATGAAATTCAATTTAAGCTCGGTTGCTTAGGAGCTTCTCGTATACGATCTATTCGCATCAGCTTACGGTTGTATCACAGTACATTTACGTTCTTTCCCTGTTAATTAGAGGTAGTGATAAGCAAGTCAAGCTAAATCAAGCCTTGCCAATGGCCCCACAGTTAGGGCATACTTACCAATTGCAATTGTGCCGCTATATTGTTTTGCCCGCTTTCGTGCCGCGTTTCGGCCGACAAAGTATTCCCTTGACGACCGAGTCATGCAGTGCAGCATCCATCTGATAAGATGACGACAAGACTAGCATTGAGTTGTAGGAGAGAGGCCCGGCTAGGATGAATGAATCTCAAGATATCCCGCGGTAACCGTCAAGAAATCGATACAGCAATCGTTTCATGTGCAAAGCACAGTATACTGTAGATGACGGCCTAATGATCACCCTATGAAAACACCACCTCAACTTCAACTCGCGGCAAGTTCACCAATATAGCCTTCTCGAAGATGCGATTACAACAGGCAAGTCACTGAAAGTAGGAAAACATCTTTCTACATTTTTATTGCCACAACTAACCATGCCGACAGTAAAACGCTTGCAGTGATACTGATCATTTCAATATGTGCGATTCCCTTGGGAGGGGTTTTTTTGGTTAGTAAAGGGTGTCCGTAGGCGGCGCAGAAACCCTCGTACCGAAAAATGACATAATTCAACTGGGCTTGCCACGACGATGCCAACTACAGTAGTGTACTTGATCCATTACTAGCTTCAGAGAATAGTTCTTTGTATTGATTATTAATTAGTTTGGGCGATAGATTTGTAGCAAGGCGCCTGCGATCGTTGGGGCTTGATTGGTTGATTTCGGCAGTAGGCCAAGTTTTCCGCCGCCTAAGGGCGCATCTTGATACTCTGATTTACGTCGTCTGACTTCAAGTGACAAATTTGAGCATCGGCTTCGAGAAACGATGGTATATATTTCTTACCCTTTTTCTTGCTGGCTGTTGCTTTTGCTGAGAGACTTGCAGTATGACCGTCCTGAGCCTTCCACGGCCAGCCGAGTAGCATATGAAGGCCGCTGCCCGAAGTTGAAGAAAGAACTCAACAGGATTACACTTCTTTTGGCCGACCTGCAAACTGTTTTTGGCGTTGCCGCTGTCAACAGCAGCATGCAATACACCAAGAGCAGCGTCTAGAGAGCCGGTCAGATTGGTAAGGGCATTGCCCTTCAACTATACATAGCAGTATGCATCTCCGGCGCTGTCCAGAATGTTGCAGGCGTGGATAACAGGAATGTAATTACTGCTATTGATGAGGACGGCGACATGCTTATCTATCAAGCCGCGGACGTTGGCTTGGTGGGCAACCTGTTTGAAGAAATATCAAAGCTCTCGTAACGGATCGAGTGCTCGTGAGGGTCTGTTTGAGAGAAGGTTTCAACTTGTGTCTGCAGTCGAATTCATTTATCATTCATAGAAAACCTCTCACCCCTGTGACACTGGACACTAAAAAGTAGGCTTAAAGGTGTCCAGACTATAAAGTGAACCAGTGTAGTTAAGAAGTCCATTATCATTCACCCAGAACAACACGATTTTCTATGTACGATACATAGTTTCCGATGGAACATCTATACCGAAGTATATGCCATCTCTAACAACTCTTAATAGCTCCAAGGCAACTCCAATACCCTCTCGCTATTGTAGTTGAAGATCATTTCTCTGCTGATGGATGCAATCCTGGGCACGAGACACTATCTTAACTGCCTTTCCATATCGTATTTGATGGCGTAATCCATAACTCGATGCGTCAAGACTGCCCTCTCGCAAGCTGTAAAAGTAGCCTTCGCTGCTAAGAACTTCGCACTGTTTGCCGCTACTCAGATCTTGTCTTGCCGCACCAAAGGATCTGTCTTGTTCTGGTCATAAAGTCTAGCAGCATGGTGTGTTGCTAGTTTCGCAGCCACGAGCCTCATAAATGTATCTGCCAAGGGGTGGGCAATCGCTTGGTTCTGAACCACTGGGGGTTGGAAGACAACACGCTCTTTCTTGTACTCGCTGACCTCCTTTAGAGCAGCATAATAGAGCTCCAAAGCCTCTCCGCCAAGCAGACAGCGCTCGGAATTTGTTCCTTGCAATATCATCTTGAAGGCATTACCCTTCTCACCAATGAGCTAGTCTGCAGAGATCGAATAATCGTCAGAAAAGACCTCATTGGCATCAACAGTACGGCCACACATCTTCTTGATTTTTCCGAGATCAATGCCGGGCTTGTTGCGGTCACCAATATCAAATCAAAATAACGAAAGACCCTCACTCGATTTCCCAACCTCTTCCAACGGAGTTTGTTTGGGCAAGGAGGGCCATCTTCGACCCAACCTGAGCACAGATAATTCAGATCCTCTATCCAGTTACGCTGTATGATCTATAGGAGTTCTTCTTAGCAGTATTTGCAAGCCGAAGAGTGTAGAGCCCAGCGTTTGGCTCCGTTACACCGGAACCTACGCGTGTGTCTCCAGAGACGATCTCAGGCATTATCGTCTCAACTTGTTCCTGTCAACCGAACTTGGCCAGCGGTCAAGTGGCGTACATATTTGCTTGGACAGACTATGCGCCAGTCATACCTGCTCTGTACTCAGCGATCGTTTGCACCATGATAGTTGCCCCCGAGATACCCAGCCCAGAGACGTCTAGGCCCTCCGGAAGCGCAATACCTAGCCATCCAGATTTTGCGAGCGCAGCGTGGAACTCCTTAGGATCTTTCCCCTCTTAGTCGCTTTCTTGCCAATATGTATTTGGAAACCCAACCCAAACCTGGTGATGAAATTAGTTTCGCCGCTGCTAAAAACATTTAAGCTGTTGCTGGGAGCTCCAGTCGCACCGCACCGTGGGTCAGCTTAGGCACATACTCCAGCCGGCTCGATCTCTTCACAGCAAGTGCGCTCAGACATCGAAATCTGAAGAATTGCATAAGAGATGATCTTTCATTGCGGCTGTAGGTCTTTCCAAGGGTCTCTCAAAGATCGCACATCAATGCCGCGCTCAATTGAGCCCCATAAGGGAACTTCACCAGCCTCGGATTCTGCATAGAGAGTTGTGCTTACTCGCGGACTTTGTAGGGAAACAGTTTGATTTGAACAAGATTGGCATAGTCATGTCGACGAGATCTGTTCACTCTGAAAATTTACATCATTAGTTTCCCTCTTAGAGCCGCCGGAACTTGGTTCGCTATCGTCATGCGTACGAAAGTGGCTAGTACGCTGGAACGGATTCATTCAAGCAAAATAATTCACTGCAAGTTCTTCTTGGATACTAGATCACCTCTATGCCATCTTTGATCACCCTTTGATTGCGCTATTCCTGTTTAAAAGCCTGTTCAGCGGGGTTTCCAATCGATTTTCTGTATGCATATGAGATTCAACAAGGTAGATTAAATAGTTTCTTCACGCCCACTTAGATTACCCACCCAATCTCCATAGTCTCGACACTCTTCTTCAAAGTACTCGATGGAGCAAATTGGCGATTGATCCTAATAATTGAAGCAGGGCTAGGGGAGCCTGAGTCTAATAAGTCTACTGTTAAGATATAATACAATGATCGCCTCTAGTGCGCCTCTATAACTCTATTGTTGAAGTTGTTGTGGTGGGGCCGCGCGCGCATGGCGGTAGGGCATGGTAAATTATGTTACCTCCATCACATATCCTTCCTTATATCAGGTGCGATAATTCTCTCAGTGCTATCACTGTCCTTCAACGGGCGTTCTGTCGAAGTTACAAAATATTGAGTCGAGACTTGGATACTGGACCCCTCTTCGTTTTGTACCGGCTTCGCCTTGTGATTGTCCAAACTGCCTAGTGCGTAACTCTTGTTCTGACCTCGAGATGGTCTTAACCAACTCAAAGCCCAACTCTTAGATTTTGATCTTTGGCTGTTTTCGGTCGAAGGCAATAAGAAGGACATGTATTTGACAATGAAAGGCTTCAATGTGGCCATTGATGCACAAATGATCCCTACATTCAATTCAACTCCAGAGAAGATGCTAGACTTGGCTTGGTAGAATGTAATATCCAGATTACCGATGTAATTATATATGTAAATGATTCGAACAATAGAGACGATGACGACCCTAGATTGCCCACCTGATTAGTCGATATCCTAGCGTAAAAGGTCATATTTGAGAATTTACCCAGATCCTAATGTAAACACTATGCCCAAAAGGATCTTTTGCTTCATACGTAGCTGAAGACCGTGTAACATTGGAAGCGGTAATAGAATGATGCAGAAATCCGTGAGAATATGGACTGCAGGCAATTAGTACAGTGGAGTTTAGTAACTAGAATAATGACCTATCGATGGCCATAACAAGATTAACATCTCTCAAACATTTCCCGTTCACATAAGTGAGGAGGTTACAAGGTCCAACGGCAACAATAGTGATGGAAAGACTGTAGCCAATTGTCAAGATCCCGAGCGCGTAAATTATGATTCTCATCCGAGCGTCAGTGTTTATCCGGTAGTACAGAAGGAGCAAAGAGAGCTTTGTGAGTGCTGGTGTCCAGATGTAGATAAGGGCTAGTCCGAGGATTGTCTTGAGATAGCCCATCAACTTATCAGGCGTGACATTCCAGGCGTGGTGGCCCAATCCAAATTGAAATCCTATTCTGTCAGTTTTCATCAACGGTCCACAAAAGCAGAGATCATACCGGAGATACATGTGATGAACCAGGCAATGCATCCCAACCAACTAAAGCACATGAGTAAATCATCAAAACCTGGTTTGCGATTGAGAAAGATGCGTGTATACAATCGAAGGCCTAGGAAAAATGTTGAAACCGCGGTGGCCGCGATGCATGAAATCAGCACTTGATGCTGTAGAGCTGATCTTGTGCCACTAAAGTCTGGTATCACGCCTTGAGGCGGTGGCAGTATGCCCTGCATCAGTGAAGAGCGTCCAAAAGGATTTCGAGAAGTCCAGAAAGTTTCGGGTTAGCACAACCCGTTCCGGCTGGCATGTACTTGAATGAAATAAAGTCAGGTCAGATTAAGTAAGTAAGCATCTAGCATGGTATTGGTCTACTTATCGAATCATGAATGCTGGTATCCCCGCTATTTTCTAATCGATGTACTTATGAAGACTTGATTCGGTTATGCATGGATGTAGCCCCACTTGAGAATTCCGGCAAGTCACAGAAAGTAAGGTGCTGCAGTTTAGCTCGTATTTGCATGGGTACTTTGTACCATCCAAGATTCATGACTCCTGAACCAGATGGCCAAGGTATGTTTAGTTTTCTTGGCTAGTAATTTCCAGTCTATGGGAGCTCTGTATACTAACGCTGACATCAAAATTTGTAAGATTTAGAGAATATGTAATATGAAATTCTCTTTCTAAGTCGAACACCAATTGTATGCTACCGTGTACGTGCAGATTTGTTGTTGCTAGGAAGAGCCTTGTACCGCTTACATGAAAGGCGGTTAACCGTCCCGGCATAGGATTCCCGATGCGCTGACTTAGTCATCGAAGTATCGCCATATGGACGGATGCCTAACTAACCGCTACCCGTTACCAATCGGCATGAAAGCCGCGATGTCAGAACCTTGTTTATTAATGCAGGTCGTTTCTATCTTCGAATTCATGAGACCGGTCCTGACAGTTGCAGTCTACCGAGCGTATGTGAACTCACTAGTCCCAGGGGCAGCGATTCGGCCCTGATCAACTTTGGCTCGAGGTATGTCTATCGCTACTTTATATCCCATGTTGATTAGCATAGCACAAATACCCACTCCTCCTCAGTTCGGCGAGGTAGTTTTAGCACACCATCTCAAAATAGAATTCTCTTTGGAGACTTGATTGTGCTTTGTCCCCTCCTCTCAATCATTTTTCACAAATTAGTATTGAGGTGTGTGGAGGTCGATGGCCTTGTTCTCCCAAGACTTGTTTTCTCCAGTCTCTTCTCCTTACTACTCGCTTTCTACCAGGATATCGGACCGACTGTTGTTTTATATATAGCTTTTTGGGGCGCTCTCTCTATGGATCTTGCTTTACCATGCATTCTGATGTCCGTTCAGGCATTTCCCAGGACCATTCGGTGCAAAATTGTCGAAATTGTGGACCGTCAAATAGACTTGGGATTCGAGATGGTATTGGCATCGCATACAACAGCGTCTTCGTAACTGTTTATCTTTCAACTGCCAGCGGCTACTTCCAATGCTCGACGCAGTGATACAATAGTCAATGCATTTATGGCTGTCAATATTTTTTGCACCTCAGCGCGACACCCCATTATCTGGACTACAAATCGATTCGCAATTTATTCCTGGAAATACAGTTACTTAAATCTGGTCTTTCGCAACCTTCTGCAGTTCGTGAGATTTTGTAAACCCGGGCAGATTTCTGCTTGAATCAGGGACATCAAAACCTGAGTTGGTGCTCAATACGAATGCACTTATCTCATTTGGCACACAGCCACACAGCTGCGTCAATAAAACATCAGCCAACATGGAATTACGGATTGCCATCGCAAGCGTGGTGAATGAAATTGATATTCGTCTTCCCGACAGATTCGTAGCAGAACAGTATTGGGATGGTATCGATATCAGTTTATAGCAGGATCTCCTGCAAACCAAAGAATTTCCTTTGTTCCATGCGAGAGTTGATTCTAAGTCAGCGTTAGTTAATGTTGTCGCAACGATACTTCGGCTCTTAAACAGTAGAAGCCATCAAATGCGAGACCAGTACTACTAGCTATTGCAGAATGCCCACCAAACTACAATATTTGATATCTTGTTGACAATGAAGTTGAATGCCAAGTTTAAAGCGCAGGGATTGTTTTTCACAGATAAGAGGCAAATCCTTGTAGACAAGAGGGTGAAGAAGTAAATCATGTCTTACTACAGCGCGATGTCATACTTTTCACTCTCGATCTCTTGGTTTCTAAAAAAAGATTCATCAAGACGAAACCACAGACAATGTACTTACTCAGCACCTTACCAACTCCTCGGCAGTTGATAATCCGGCCAGAGCGCCTCCGTATCCACCTCGCCCCACTTCTCATTACCTCCTCCTGGCCGACCGGAATATTACATGAAAACTACATCCACTAAAAAAGCGCCGTACCAACAAGGTGTAACTAAACATCAGAAAAATGAAGAAATAGAACTTTTTGAGCACATTGATCCATAAATCAGGTCCATTATTTTTACATTTAGAAGAACATATCTTCCTAGTTATGTTGTGGTAAAGGCGGCTGATTGCGATTGATAGCTTCGTTTTCATCTGGGTATCCCAGTTGGCCAAGACACCTGCCACAATACCCTTCCGGTCAACCCGCCATTTTCCCTCTTCAACCATCTCAACCTAGCTCTCCAGCGCATAACGCTAGTATTCTCCATCGTAACTTTCTCAACCGCCATAAATTTACCTTGGTCTATCACATCGACAAAGTCATCAAGAATCATTTCGAGAGGAAGCCACATCTGCCTACTATCCATGGTGGTATCGGTATCATGAATAGACGTGTGCTGCATAGGCGTACACTCATATCGATCTAAAACTAGCCCAAGTGGATAAGTGGCGATCATTTGCCCAATTCGCTTTACAAAGAGTGACAAAGCGCCGCTTATCCGAATCGCCTTCGTCTCCAGCATACTTTACATTCTGCCAAAGTCTTTCAGGAGACCACAAACAGCTCAGGTGTACAGATGGAAGGCGTGACGCTTGGTGATTAGTTCTATTCGAATTCATGTCAAGCTGGCTTTAAGAAAAAGACGACAATGGCATCAAGACGATGAGAAACACTCGCAAGAACTGCATCAATGCTATAGCATTCTCACCATGTTCATTTATCGAGGGTGCCCAATGCGAGGCCTCACTGCACCGAGCCTAGTTTGGCAATGTAGTTGGGGAGTGCTGCATGGCGCTTATGATCCAGGCAGCCCAATTCCCGCAATGGACACTCTTTGCTAATGCGCCATTTTGCCATAGTGGGGGCTCGAGAAATGTGGCAGTAAAATTGATGATCATATCCTATTTTGGGGTTATTCCAGGCTGGATATGTCATGAGACAGGGTGATGAAGCGCATGTATACCGGATATGTTCTACCTGGTAGATCGATAGTACGACTAGCTTGGCTTTAGTACCGACATATTCGCTAAGACGAAGAACGGTGTTGACTTTGCAGGTGCATATTACGCAAAGAGCACGTGTAATGCTAGCACTATATATAGTAGCAGAGGTCTTCTCCGTTTAGCAGAGTACATAGTTAGTATTCTCTCGTATCTTACATTTAGCATATGCATACCTCCTGATGAAGCATACTTAGAGCCTTGGCTGGAATCCTGTACTCGGTTCAGCTGCTCACAGCTCCACCAACCCATCATTGAACCACTAAAATGTTTTAACCATCTTTCTGCTTTCCCTTGCTGTCCTGGTCCGCACTAAGACAGGGACATCTTATGTTATTTTGTTGTGAGTTTATCTAGCGCGCAGCAGTGAAGAGTTATGGGAGTTGATCATTCAGTAGAGAGCCTAATGTATATTGCTAAAGACTGACAAATAACGATCTTGTCAAATAGACAATGTGTAGAAGAGTACAACTTGGATGAATTACGATGAGTGCAATAATGAAATCTATATATACTTTATAGCTGTTGCTTCGGGTTTTGTCCTTCCTTCTTATGTTGGCTTCGTACAGATTTTGTGTATTCTCTTTGGTTATTATTGCAGCGAACGTACCTATGGCGGGTTCTGTATGGTTGGGCTTATTCTGTCACTACTTACTCATTACGAGGCGAGATGATAGAGTGATGGACCATAGAAAAGCAGTGGGTGTATCTTCTGTATGAAGTGATGTAGAGGTAGCAGAGACCAATCCCACATGGCCCTTTCGAGACTTCCTCAGTCGATCTTGAGTTACGCAGCCAGATATAGGCCCTACAAACCATCTCTTAGCTCACCAGCGATTCGTGTGTCACCAGTACGAACTATTAGCTACCCTTTTCATTGTTGCTACCTACTTCATGTCTATCATTATATATGAAATTAGTACTTTCACATAAGCAAAACCAGTGTTCCTATTAGTAAGAACATCCAATAGCAACGTTTTCACTGCTTCTTCTAACTCAATGTTAGTTTGCTATCGGGTCTGCGCAGTACTCTAGTAATTCGTACTTTTTTTTTAAATTACCAGGGGTATATCAAAAGCTCTACATATCGGTACACTACGCGAAAACACTAAAACAGGGGCCGTTACTATCTTCCCCCGGCCTGAATCATCTCAGGTGCTTTTTTGGCACTCGCCGCCTTTTTTGCCTCCATAATCTCCAGTCTGCTGAGTCCCATACTACTCAGATACTCATTGAAGCTACCGAGGATCCGCTCCAATCCTTCTCGAAGACATTCCCTGACTTCATTCACCTCGGGTACCTTTCTCCTCTCTGCTTCTGGTTTGGCAAGTGTTTCGATATCGCTTGGGTGTATCGGAACTATCTCCATGTACTCGTCGAGCTTGTTGAGTGCTATAGTAAGCACACGCACCATAGCCGGAATACCTTCGTGAAAACGGCCGAGAGAGTCTTCGCTAAGAGAGGACACGGCCAGATTCGCAAGGGAAGTGACGGCGTTGCAAATCAACGAAATTCGCGAGTATGGCGCTCCGAGAACAACAATGCTTGCTGTACGTTGAACGGACTGTCTGAAAAGAGCGCCAACCGATGAAGACACGAACTTGTTGTAGTATGTTGTGAAGAGCGACTCCGCCTCTTTAGCACCCTCTTGTGCCTTGCTCAGCCCTTTGTTGATAGCCTCTCGGCTGTACGCTTTTTGGGCATTGCCAGGAGCGCTGTGAGACTTTGCGAGATCCGCTGTTGCTGCTTCGAAATGCTCCAATCGAGAGTTTGGCTTTGGTGGCGGTGCTGCAATCGCTTTGTCGTCCTTGAGTGGCTGTGAAATCCGTGGTATCAGGTTGACAGGTGCCGCCGATTGCTCTTTGCCGTCTCCAACGACCGGGTTGTACGCAGGATCGAGACCAACACTTAGGCGTTCGATGAGAAACTTCAACTCTCCGAGACACAAGTCTGTAACTTGCTGGTGGGTAGGCGCCTTTTTGCGATCCATCTCACTGTATAGCGTCTTACGGCGGTCGGGGAAAGCGTCTGTGATGAGAGCAAGCTCCCAGAAAGCGATTGCCTAGATTCAGTCAGCCATGATCACGGACATGCATCGCCTCTCCATACCTTGACAGTGTCCTTCTTCGATTTGAGCCCATTCAAGAGCGAGCCGTTAGGGTCTTTTGAATCGTTTGTAATGGGATTGTCATTCTTCAGCGGCTCCTGCGCAATGTACACGTCGAAAGTCTTGTTGACAAACTCCCATAGTAGGACCAGAAGCGTTCCCTCGGTAATGAACATCAGACACAGAGGTAAGAAAGGAGCTAGGCCGGTGGGAGTGGAGGTCTTGGAAAGGCTCCAGAGATAGCGACCGAGGCTGTAATAATAACTCCAGATCAGGTTGCGCGTGATTGTGAAGTAGAAGATAAATCCAATAATAGTGATGATGGTAACCAGCGAGCTCGACTTGGTTGCCATGCCCTTGAAATTTTTGATGAGCACATGTCTGGGCTTGGGTGCTCGTCGCGCCGGTGCAGCGTCGCCACGGTCCTTCTTGGGCTTCATTGCCGGCACATCAATCCTGTCATAGTCTCTCCATAGGTGAACACAGGACTGCGCGACTGCGAGAAGGTAGAAAGAGTAGCGCAGGTAGAGCGGTCTCTCGTTCAGCCTGAACCGCTCGTGCATGCGCCCAGCCTCGATGAATGCGAGTCTGTCCTTAGGGCCCCTCGACCAGATATACGTCTCGACAAACATCATAGCGGAAAAGGCATAGGCGACGAGAGTAACGATAGTGGACAGGCGAAAGAAGTACTTGGTGAACGTCTGGGCCTGGGTAGGTGTCTGGCGGGGGCCGACGTGCCATTGGGAAACGCGAAGGACGTAGACGGAAAGCGCGGAGAGGAATAGCAGAAGTGTTCGGATGCCTGTAAGGCCTAGTGGAAAAAACGACCATAGAGCTGTATGCGAATTAGTATCTGGGTTCTTGTTTCGTGAGGGTCATCGTACGGTTAGCCCATTCGCCCATCCAACACGCGATCGCGTAGCAGAGCAACAAGGTGTATTTGCTCGCCCTGTTGAACCTGCGGTGGAGAGCTGGTGTCAGGTAGTCTCTGTACGGGCGCACTTGAGTGCCCAGCTGTGCGAGCGTCATGGCTGCGGTAAGTCGCGACTGGAGAGAATGTATGAGTGAGGAAACGGCTATAGCATATCAAGAAGCAAAGAAACGGCGTCGTGCCAGTAGAAAATGTGGACGGGGGCAGCAAAAGTGGTTGCGCGCAGGGCGTTGCAGCGATACAAAGACGCCCAAGGTTTCGTCAAACAAACATGGGTCGGCGGAGCTACAAGTTGCTGCATGTTTGCTTACATAACAGCGGACCCGCCCGTGCCATGTGCCCTTGGCCCGCGGCTCGTCGTCATCGTCGCAGGAACCGTCCGAGCGAGCAGACCAGACCAATCCAACCCCCCAGGCACCGACAATTGCATCACCATATCACTCGCCCGCAGTCACGTCGACAGTCGCTGGGATCTAGACACCTCTCATATCACTGTGTAACCGAGCCATCGTGTGCTCCGCCCCTGTTCAACACCACCATGTCATTCCAGCGCTCCAGTGCCCTCGAATCGCAGCCTACAACATGGCGCCGGGAAGACGACGCAGCCTACGCTGATGACCCCGAGTTCCGTGACTTTGCCGACAAGCTTTCCGACGACCTTTTTGCCCTCACCCGCAATGTCGCCCGCCTGTCGCAAGAGACCGCCAAGCTAGGAACCAAGCACGAGACCGCCCGTGTGCGCGAGCGCGTCAAGACAACAGTCGAAGAAACATCGGACAAGTTCAAAGAACTCGGCGAGAGCCTCAAGAAGATCACTACATGGCCAGACGTCGGGGTACGTAGAAACCGAAGCCTTTCCCCATGGAAAAACACGAGCACCGTTTTAGCTAACCGATGAAAACAGCCCTCGCAGAAATTCACTCAGTCAAAGCTACAGCGCGAATTCAAAGCCTCCCTCACCGAATTCCAACAACTGCAGAAGCAGGCGCTAGAAAAGGAAAAGCAGTCCGCACAAGCCGCTCGTACCGCCCTGCAAGACGCAACCTCGCCAAGCGAAGAGCGGGGAGACTACGGCAGTCACCAGCTGCAGGAGCAGGAGCAGCTACGCCTCGCAAACCAGGACGAGGTCGACTTCCAGGAATCCCTCATCATCGAGCGCGAGTCCGAGATCCGCAATATCGAGCAGTCGGTCGGCGAGCTCAACGAGCTGTTTCGCGATGTCGCCCACATGGTGCATGAGCAAGGGGCCCAGCTCGATATCATCGAGGAAAATGTTGAGACGACGCATGATGCGTCGCGAGGCGCGCATATAAATCTTAAGCAGGCTAGCAACTACCAGAAGAGTGCTAGGAGCAAGGCGTGTATCCTGTTGCTTATCTTGGCTATTGTCTTGGTCATCATCATCCTTGCTGTCGTCTTGGATTAGATGACAACAACTAGCATCTGTGTAAATGATCTTTCTTTTTTTGTTCTTTGACTCTTATTTTCAAGGCGTTAAATGGTATACTCGGGGAGGGGATTCCGATACCATGGCGTAACGCATTGTTTGCAGATATCCTTACCTGGAGAGGGTTGTGTATTTATGAGTCGTACAGTTTAACCCACCTAATTCATGCAATGCTCTTATTGATTTCACTTCTTCTTTATCTGTACTCTCATAGCAGGGACAAGCTCAGTATTAGCTGGGGTGGATGGTATTGTGCTCCAAATCATACTATGTTCTATATTCTCAGACCTTTTCACCGAGAGTGAAAACTCTAGCCGCTCTTGACAGGCTCGCCCTTTTCGTCAATCAGGCTTTCCTCAGTCCTGACTGGTCCCTCACCAACACCGGTCAAGATAACCCTGCTGACACCTTCCTCTAGTAGTGCAATAGCAGGTCCAGCCTCAGACTTGACCTTCTCAAGAGCCTCTGCGTTGGCTTGGACAGCCTGTCCCCTCTGGCCCTGCCATCCATCCTTCTCGCTGAGAATGGTCTTGAAGAGGCCTGCAACCTCCTTCTCGTTTTCCTCAAGGTAGTAAACGACAGCGTTTGGACCGGCGTCAAAAGTGTATGCTGCAATGATCTTGCCTGCTGCTGCGTTGATGCTCTCAACAATCTTGATAGCAGCGCGGGAAACGTCATTGAGGTAGAAGATGGGTGGGAATGTGTCGAGGCAGGTAGCGTGGAAGGAGTTGCTGTCCATCATGGTAACCTTGCCGAATGCCTCAAAGTCCTTGTTCTGGATGGCGTCCTGCATTTCCTTCATGCGCCTTGGTACCGTCTCGCTGGCTCTTGACTGGAAGAGACTCGAGGTTGCGACTGTGGTTTGCATGCCAGTGGTGCTCGACACACCCTTCTTTGCTGCACTGACGACTAGAACGACTGCACGCATGTTTGGCCAGTGGCTTGCAGGTGCGACCTGGAAAGCTACGCTGTCACTGCCATCTGCAGCAGAGCCTTGCTCCCAGCCTACGTATCCGCCAAAGAGTGATCGGCATGCTGAACCCGAACCTTGACGAGCGATGCGGGAGAGTTCTGTGGGCGAAGCTGGGAGCTCGTATAGGTTGGCAATTGCGCGGACAAGTGCTGCAAAACCAGCAGCTGAACTGGCCAGTCCAGCAGCGGTGGGGAAGTTGTTCTCAGAAACGATACGGAGGGGGAGATCGGCCAACTTGGGCAGGCTAGAGTCCTTCGCCTCGAGCTCTTTCCTCAGCGCCCTCAATTCCCTGAAGCAGGCTTGGGTTCTGGCGCCAGAGACATCTTGAGACTGGCCATTGAGAAGAAGGGTGTCTTCTTTCGGGTAGCTAGAAGAGCAAGAGGCCGTGGTGTGGGTGCGGAGGTCGGACTGCGCAAGGGTCACGCTAAGGGAAGAGTTGGTGGGGAGATTTAGCTTTGGGTCACGCTTTCCCCAGTACTTGATTACTGCGATGTTGACGGGGGCGGTCGTGCTGGCACGGTGGATGTCAGACATTTTGAGAATATGTTTTCAAATCAGTGTCAACAGGCGGGGGAATTGGGGGGAGTAGAGGCTGTGAAAGTCGGAGGACGTGGTAACGTTGTTATTTATATGCAGGGTCTAAGTACGGTAGGGCCTAGCAAGCGGGGACCGAAAGGCGCCAAGGGGAGTCGGAACAACACCGCTTTGGGGCTGGATGATAACTGACTTGTCCATACATAAAGGGTAGTCAGAGCATGTTTTACCTACCAACGTTGATCCTGGGCAAAGTGGTAGTAAGTCCATCCAACCTTGGCGTTTGATACTGAATAATACACGTACGAGTCTCCTCCATAGCCTATAGAAGGAACCAACACACCTCTTCGTAATCTATGGAGACGTATCAACCAATCGTACCTAGAAATAATGAGATTACCTTCGGTTGGGGAGATATTCCCCTGTCATCTGTAATCCTTGCATTGTCCAACGCTAAATACATTCGCGCTCATTTTCGCTGACCGAAAAGTTATCCATGGCTGCGCAGGAACCCACGACAAGGCCAACCAATCACAGCGAATCGACTTCCGCAGAGTCCGTGCGCAACATTTCTCCAACCACTGCCGTCACCATGCCTAACATGTTGGAATTCCATTCTATATAACCAAACACCACCACAATGTCCTCCAAAGACGACCCCGCAGCAGCCTGCCCCGTAGACCACAAGACCCGCGAGGCATGGCTTGCTCAGGCCCGCGCCCAAAATGCCAATGCGCCACCAAATCCCCACCACACACCCATACCCACGCCCGCCGCCCCGCCAGCAACACTCCCACGATCACAGCCACAATCCGTCGTCCAGCAATCCTGTGACTCCTCGTCGCTCGACCAAAGTACATCCTCCCCGCCTCCAACAAGCACAGGCCTCCTCTCCCAAATCCGGCTCGGCACCGACCGCGAAGTCAGCACCATCCCACGCGCCCTCCCAGACACCCCCTCCCAACGCCCCGCCAACAACGAGCGCGACACTGGCGCCGACAAAACAACCGGAAACTGGATCTACCCCTCTGAGCAAATGTTCTTCGATGCCATGCGCCGCAAATCCTACGACCCCTCCGCCCCGGACATGCGCACCATAGTCCCCATCCACAACGCTGTCAACGAGCGCGCCTGGCACGAAATAAAGCGCTGGGAAGCAGGCCGTGGCTCCGAGGCCTGCGGCGGTCCCAAACTTGCTTCTTTCTCGGGTCTCAGCACCAGCTTGACGCCGAGGGCGCGCTGGAAGAGTCTAATGGGGTATCAGCCGCCGTTTGATCGCCATGACTGGGTTGTGGATCGCTGTGGTACGAAGATTGAGTACGTGATTGATTTTTATGCGGGCAGGGATGAGGGCAAGGTAGGGAAGGCTCTCAATTTTTATCTAGATGTGAGGCCCAAGTTGAATAGTTGGGAGGGGGTGAAGACGAGGGTTATGCGGTTTTGGGGGTTTTAGGAGATGGTCCCAAGGGTCCATTGAATTTTGTAGGTTGGGATTGTTGTAAGGGAAGAAAGATGGGCTCCATACGTGGTAACGAAATGACTGTACTATATCCACCTGTACAATACCAATGCGACGATACTTAGTTCTATTTTTCAGTTCTTTCTCCTTACAATCTTGGGTAACAAAAGAAGAAGACGGGAGAAATAAAAAAAACATCCCTGGACGCAAAAAGCCCAAGCAGCAGACTAGATTTTAGTGAAGAGAAGAGAAACGTTGAATCGCTGCGTTAAGAAACAAAACCACCCGCACCGCTTTATCAGCAAACACCCCGGGCCCCCAATCCCCATACGCCATGCGTGTGCATCTGAACAAGTATTTTCTTGCCCCAAACCGTCCCCATTCAAACCAAGAAATTAAAGAAAAAGTCGCTCATATCAAAAACTTTCAATCTAACAACTTCAAAAAAAAGAAGAATAGCACAATCCATAATATGCCTAGGAAAAAAACGGATAACACTCATAAGTTTACTTTCACGCCCCATAAACATCTATGCCCAGCTTCTTCAGCTTATTACAATTCTTCAACTCCATATTTCTCGCCTTATTCATTGCCTCCGTATCGACCGAGAACCAGCCCTGGGCATCCTCCATAAGTTGCCTCTGCTTGTACTTCTCGGACTGACACCTCGTGTTTGTGATATGGACGTACTGCTGCTCGGCCACCTCATCGAGTTTGCGCCATTTTTTAGGAGTGTAGTCGTGGACGTCCTTGGGGTTGACATAATAGTCAATTTTTATACGCGAGGAGACGCGCTTGAGTGTGTTGGGTGTGCGGGGGGTTTCGAAGACGAGATTGGGGCCTGCGGCTGTGGAGGAAGTGGAGAAGAAGGACGAGAGGAGGGGAAGGACGAAGAGGAAGAGGAGGGGCAGGAGATTCGCAAAGGCCGAGGAGAGGTTTTGTTGGCCTTCGGAGCCGGGGGGCGCGGCAGTGCCGGGGCGCCTGCGTGGGTGGCCGCCGCCAAATTGGTGGACGCGGATTCCTGGGCCGCCGCCGAGGTTGAAGACGAAGCCTGGGCCAGTGTCCATGCCGCCTGCGTTACACGTTAGTTTACAATGTCTGTTTGGACTGTGATACCACTGCCAAGCACAGTGTCTCGGGGAGTGCTGGACATACCGAATGGCCCTCCGAAAGCGCCCCCAAAGAATTGTCTAAACAGTTCCTCTGGTGTCATCTCCTCCTGAAAGCCGGCCGGTCCTCTTCTTGCAAATCCATTTCCAAACGGACTCGGACCTCCGCCACCACTCGCTCCCGCCGCAGCCCGCGGATCGAATCTTGCATCGGGATCCAATCCAAACTGGTCGTACTTCTTCTTCTTATCCGGGTCACTCAGCACCTGGAATGCCTTGCTGACCAACTTGAACGCCTCGTCTGCACCGTCGTATCCATTCTTGTCCGGGTGTGTAAGTAATGAAAGCTTACGGTATGCCTTCTTAATGTCCGAGTCTGAACAGGTGGCTTTTACTTCCTCAAGCCCAAGAATCTTGTAGTAAGCGGTCGGCGCGCATTGTTTGATACGTATGACGGCGGCTTTTTGCTCTACGGTAAAGGCTCGGCCGGCGCTTCCGTCGTGATGTTCCCGCGGTTTGGCGTCGGAGCCAGAGGTTTTGCCTGACATGTTGGCCGGAGGGCTGTTGTTGTGTGGGGTATGCGTGTACTTTTGTGGACGGGGGAGATTAAGCCGCCGTGTGGGCAGCGGTGTTAATGGAAAGCCTGTGCGCAAGCAATAGACGTCTGGCTGGTGTGATACTGAAAGTCAGCGTGTGTGTCTGGGTACGGGAAACGAGTGGTGCGGAAGCGGCGGTGCGGTGCTGTGGTTCGAGTCGTGGGTTAAAGCCGCTATCTGTTATTGAAGTTCGCGAGACCCGACGAGGCCAGTTGACCGAATCTAGGCTGGCACGGGCTGGCGGCCCACTTCCTGACCTAACGTCATTGAACTTCACCAATTCCTCGACCCCGGTCTCTTTGCGCAACCAGTTCTCCAGGAATCACACACCTCTCTATACATACAATCTGTCTATTGTTGCCCCCACTTAATTTTGCAGCATATACAATGTCTCAACAACCACCCAAACAATCTGCGCTTCAATCCCTCCGCAATTGGGGAGGTACGTTTGTCATGTCCCTTTCCTGCTTCCAGCACTCACGTGCTTCACTCTACGCATTGGCATCAGGATGTATACGAATCAAACTGGCTGACTATTCACAGAAAACTCTGTACCACCTACGCTGTTGGCTACGCTCATCACCGCCCAACATGCTCGGCCCTTCCAAGTTTTCCCTATGATGTTCCCACCAGTCTTGCTGTTCTCGTCATATCTGAATCTGAGCAACTACAAGACAGACTCAGCTGGTATCACCGCTGCATGGAGTGGATTATATGCTTTGCTTGCTATGCGAAGGAGTCAGGTATGTTCAATTTTGCCATGGGTGAAAGGCTCGCTCACCACCTAGCCCAATGAATGCTTGCAAAACTAACAAGAATATAGGGCATCAGAAACAAATTCACCGTACGAGGCGTGGTAAGAGGAGCATCATTGGCTCTTTGCGCAGTCAACGTCGTAGGCTGCGGTTTGGCGTACACATTCGGGAAGCGTGAAAAAGAGGACAAAGAGTAAACCCAAACAAGTGATAATGACTGTAACATACTGTATCCACTAGACTGCCATGACCCCAAAGCTATACATCAGTATCGAAACAAGAAATGTATAATTAAGCATTCTACCCTACAAGACGCCTTCGCTATGCTGAACAATTGACGTCGTCTACAGGACACAAAACGACTACCATGCATCACCCCATCCTTCCTCTTCCTCCTCATTCGCCTTTGGTTCCTCCTTCTTGACCTCCTTCTTTGGCGCTACAACAACCTTCCTCGTCGCCGATCCTGTTGTACTTGACCTTCCTCCAATCACAGGTCTAGGTGCCTTGGCGGCTGGTGTAGTAGATTTGGCAAGACCTTTGGGCAGGGTGTTCTTGATGGGTTTCTTGGCATTCGACTGTGCTGCTAACCACCCCGCAAAGTCAGGCTCGCCCTTGTCATCAAACGCTGTTGTAGATGTTGGCTTTGATACTGCTGGTGTGCCCCATGGATCATCTTCCTCCCTCGGTTTTTCCTCTTCGTCAACAAAGCCGCCCCAATCATTGTTGAAGTCTTCTGCTTCGTCATCGAAGTCGGCGGCTGGATCTGGTGATGCAATGGTGGGTATCGATGCGGTGCTCTTAGCGCTGTGAAGCGTCATTCCAGGTTTACTTGCTAATGGAACTGGTGGCTGAGTCGTCACAGCCGGTACAGAAGAGGGTCTTTGATCAGCTGTTCCATTAGTCCCTGAGCCAGCTTGCATCTGTCCGCTTGTTGTTGCCAGCTTATTCGTGAAGCTCGAGATGGCCCAGCCAGCCCACGAAGTGTCGTTGGCTGGGGTCCCTATGCGCGGCGAAGATCCTCCAACAGTAGGAAGTCCTGGTGATGGCAATACAGTCTCAGGCATGGTAGCAGCAAACTTGCGGATACGTGCAATGTACACATCAACAGATTTTTGAGCTTGGTCGCGGACAAGTTTCTCTTTGTCCACGAGCGATGGGCACATAATCGGGAGAAGTTGCTTCGCGCAGTCTTCCTCGCTAAAAAGATCCGCGGTCGCAGCCAATGCAAGAAGAGCTGCATTTCGTGCATGTACAAACGGGTCGCGTAGTGCACGTGAGAAGGCGGCAGAGAGAACTTTAGCTCGACTCTGTTCTGGCATTAGCATGCTATCACTCGAAGAACATCTTGAATAAACCTACACTTGCACCGAGGTTCCGCGCGATTTTGCCTAGACATATCGTAGTGTTCGTCCGGATACCAGGTTGCTCGTCATTGGCAGTCTTTGCTAGATAGCGGAGAAGCTCGCCATTGATGATTCGGTCTGAAAGTTTAGGCACTACTGTAAGAACGGCCTTGACTGTTTGTTCTCTGACCACAGGGGCGACATCTGAGAAGCCAGTAACCTTTTGAAGGTCAGAACAAACTCCAAGACAACCTTGATGCGGCTTACCATCTGCGGGAATATCTTATCGCTGACAAGTTTTTGTGAGAGATGATCGATCATCAGCGGCAGGTTGTCCAGGAGGCACACGCGAATGCCTCGGTCAGGATTGGCAAACAACCGTACCACGACCGGCGTGATTTGGGCCTCGTATTCTTCGTCTGACAGCTTCTGACCTATTTGCATCACTGTGCCAAATACTTTGGCACCTCCACCGCCAAATTCTACGGACTTGAGCAGTTCGGGGAGGACCTTCATTTTGAAGAAATCAGCAGGGAAGTCGTCTGCGACGGCGTCCAGCTTCCTGGTATCGATTAGCATCTTTAGCCAGGGTATTATCGCAGAGAAACCAACCCAAGCAACTCATTCCGCTCGTCCTCAGCTTTGAGGCCTAGGTTCTCAATATCATCCGTGACTTGAATCAACGGTGTTTGGAAAAATCCTCCTACGCGCTTCCCCTGATCCAAGAACTGGCTTATGCTCATACGGGCTTTGGGGTTAGGATTAAGAAGGCGCTTGTAGGACTGGTGCATGCTTGGAGGGATGCTCTTCATTTGCCCCAATTGGTCGCTGCTGTTGTAGTTGCCAGTGAAGACCTCAAAGATCAAGATACCAAAGTTGTATGCATCCAGAGCATGTGTTGGATTTTGCTTGACAACTTCCCACCCTCCTTTGGAAACTTCTGGCGCCATGTATCGCGCTGCATCAGGTATGAGGCCGCCATAGGTGGGTATGATGGAATCATCCTCCTTCACAGAGCTGAGCGCATCAAAGCCGCCCAGCTTCCACTCGCCGCTTTCACTGAAGAAGATGGAGGCTGGACGGATGCAGCCGTGTATGGATGCAGCGTCGGCATTTACGAACTTGAGCGTTTTTGCGACGTTGTGCAGTCCCCATTTGGTAGTTTCTCCAGTCAGACTCCTTCTCTTTACATGCCAGCTGAGCGGGCTGAGTCGCTCTGTGGCGATGTATATGTATGTGTCGGTCTCGACGGTATCGAGGACTTTGACTACCCCTGGGTGGCGCAGGGTTCGCAACTTTCGGAGCGCATTGCGGGCGAGAGGCAGGCGAGACTTGTTTGCCGTTATGTCAAAGGAAAAGATGCTGCACTTGGAGCCGTCGTCCTAGCCCCAGTTGTCAACAGCCGTTCGCGTGTGTGTTTGGGCAGATGTCTGGGCCATACTCGCTTTGTGCCATTGTGCAGTGTCCAGATGGAGTCGTTCAAGTCGACACGATCGCCAAATGTGTAACCAAACGCTGGGCCCTTTGAAATTGCAGAGGCAACGGCAGACTTGAGGAAGTCCATGGATACTGCGTGCGGCTAGTCGTGACCCCGCCTGCGCTGCGAATAAAAAAGGAGCGTAAGTGTTTGTCGCAATGATACCACGGGCAAGCACATGCGCCCAAAGGCCAGATGGATGCGCGCATGCCCCACCCGCGCGCCATTGGGTGGGGGGCTCTGCCCAGCCGTCACGTGATGGCGCGCTGTAACCGTTTGTCTTTACGACAACGAGGGCCCTGGCTGCCTTCGCTTCTCCGCTCGCTCCGCGCTAACTCACTGCTAAATCTCGTGTCGCGTCTGCATGGCCACATTGACGCCATCGTGCTTGTATTTTATTTTATTCTTCTTTCATCCATGTTGTGCTCAAGGTGCATTCTATCCACGGCGCGTCTCATTGCCATAGCTCAGGTAAGATAAGCCCCGCTACGGACCGACGCGTATTCCGCATGCGTGATGACCACTGGTAAAAGGTTAGATCGCCGAACCATTGTGACGGTTTGCCTTGTGGCTGCTCTGTGGCATCCTGCATTCTGGCGCATTCTGCCCGTGGGTGCTTGCCTGCAGTGGAACCGAAGGAGAAGCCTCCAATGGGGCGAAGTGCTGCTTTACATAAAACTGAAAAGACCTGACGCATTCTCCACTCCCATGGTTCCCACCGTTCCTGCATTTCTATAGAGAGCTGACCCGCATGTATTGTGCTAGGTACATTCTTTTCCAAATATTCAACCCTTTAGATGAGATACGCCAAAGACGAACGACGACTATCATATCTTAGCACGAACAGCAACGTATCCGGACATGACCAACCCAGTGTGGACTTTCGAGATCCTCTATCAAAACCCAGTGCCATCCCAAGTCCAAGGCAAACTTCTCGGCTGAGTGAAATATCACCACCTCCGCTCAAGCGTAAGCGTACAGCCTGCGGCGAGCCACACGTGAGACGAGATTCCTCAAGCTTGACAGGCCTCAGTGCGCCCAAGGATAGGTATTATGCATCAGGTTGTTGTATCAAGGCCCCACTAATTCGTCCTCGCAGCTTGCATCGACTGTTCACTTTCTCCACGGGTGCGCAAAGTAACTGTGAGCACTTATCCGGGCAGTCACAAACTTCGCACCCTTCACAAACATTTCCTCGCTATTATGCGCCTAGGGAGCAAAGGCGCAATGCCTCCCTAACGCAGAAAACTCGCGGTCCGTCAAAAGCGCCGTCAAAGTCAGAGTCCTCCTTCAAACCCACTTGCCGAGTATGCGACAAGACTACAGCTACGAGCTACAATCCAATTATTGCCTGCCCCGGATGCGGCAGATCATATCATGACAGTTGTCGGAAACCTTCATTGACCCAAGGGCTTGACCCGTAAGTTATCTTAGCGTTGTGCATTGAACAAAGACTAACAACATCAGGGGATACTGGAGATGTTTGACCTGTTTAAGCGACATTGGAAAATCTGCTAAGCCCCTAGTATCTTCGAAATCGGTCTCAGTTAGATACTCTGCAGTGAGAGAAATCTTTAGGCCGCGGAGTACACGATTTACAGCTGCGAATTCGTCTAGACTACCCGAGGTGATCACCACTAGTGAGCATGTCGATGCTCGGGATTTCCGTGCTAGTTCTCTAAGCGCAAAGAGTTCAGAAAACTTAGATAGACCTGAGGAAGTCTTTAAGCCATCTCCCCTACCTAAGCCCCTTGGCCTCTCAAACAATCTGAAAGCACGTATGCACCGTTTAGGTCAGATTAATAATCCTGCTTCATCATCTCAGAAGCAAAACGCTAAATCTCAAATCAAGCTCGCAGCTACCAGTCCTCCAAGGCAGCTAGAGATACCTGAGACCCCTGATATCATCGCTCGCTGCAGCATACCATCCCCTTGGTTCTATTCACATCGGCCGACGCTTGAGCCGAGCATAAAGAAGATCGATGATCATGCAACACTTTATCCGCTTCCTGCACCATGCAACACCTTTGAGCCTACTAACTCCACAGAGTCAATCTCTACTTCCAATGACGTTAAACGAGGAGCCGTACACCAAGGGATCGCAACACACGGTACAAACTCTTTCCATAATGTCTCCTTCCAGTCACCACGCAGGGGGCAGCAGTGCGAAGATGATTGCCGAGAATCACCTGGCGCATCAGAAACAACACAAGTGGGTGAGTCACCAACACTTTTGCCATCTTCTTCCCACATGGTAGATGAGGTTCAGAGCCACATTTCTCGACAACCACCTTCTACTGGTGACGCAGTCTCGCCTGAGTTGTTCTCTGTGCAACAGGAGTCCGGAAATGTGAATCTAGAGGGCTCTCCCGACTGGATAAGCCCATCCATGTCTCCCCAAATTTCCTTACGTTCGGAGTTGGATGACACATATTCGCCCGGGCATCAGAAGCGCCTTACAAATCAAGAGCTAGCTAGGATAGCCCTGGCTTGTGCAAATGGAGCAAGTATGACGGCTTCACAGATTGTTGATTGGCTAGTCCAAAAGTTTTATTACCTTCAAGAAGGGCAGGCTACGTGGGAAAAGAGTCTCAAGGCGATCCTTTCACGCAAAGAGTTTCGTAGCGACAAGACGAGTGGGCTGCATGGAGCCCGTTTGGTGTATAGCTTTGCCAACGCAGCATGTAAAGCTCGATACGAAGAGGAATACCGAGATTATATTATTCAATACTCGCAAGCACATGATCAAAAATATGCTGTCCGGCCTGGTGCCGTGGTCCGAAATAGCCTGGAAGATGTATCCAACAGGGCAGCTTGTCCTCGGTCTTCTGCAATCATATCGACAATACCGGATTCCAGTTTCATTCCATCGCCAGCTACCACCGCTTCCAACAGTGACAAAACGCCCGACCTTTTCCAGTTATCTGACTTATCTCTTGTAAAGAACATAACCGAGTATCCTTCTGGAATCACGCGCGAGATAAGCTTTCACCATGTCTACCCTCGTAGCACTCGGCCTTCAATCGAGATGATGACTGCAGAGGACAAGGCCATGAAAGTGGCAGAGATCCAGGCAAGACCTTCACGCAAGGCGTTATTCGATTCGAACCAACGACTGGCGCACGTTCGAAGGTACAGGCGACTGGACATTCATGATGAAAGTGATGGAGCATGGAACATCCAATCTTCAGAAGCAAAGGGGTACCCCGCAAAAGACGAAGCCGTCACCAGGGACTGTGATGAATCCCGGTCGTTGCGTCAAGTCTTCAATCTCCCGGTCTATGCGGTGCCAATGAACGATGGGGTCGAGTTGGCTTTCCGGGATGGAACTTTAGTGAGTCAGCCAAGGACGACGCTTGTAGATCGATATGTTAATGAGCTAAATAGGTCAACGGTCGACTGCCACGGCCACGCCATGTATACAGGGTGGGGAAGAGACTTGGAGCCGGACTTACTGTCAATTGATTTACCACATACACCAATGTCGGCCTCATAGCGGAGGTTCTGGGCTTTCTGTCTTGGCTCAGTTTACAGCATTATACCCGATTGATTTCCAATCAAGTGATTTATCTTGGAGTAACAAAAACAAAAACAACCAGCTGCACAATATGTTGGCGGTGGCATGCACACCGTGTCGACTATTGAAACTATTGCCGAACTGAAAATGCCGACTGAGAAGTGGACATGTGGACTGGTTCGCGATTTAAAGTTGGGTGGTGATGACAGGCCCTGGCGTGGCGCCATAACCCTACGCCTCCACCGCAAGCGCTTCCACACAGGATGCTTCCAGACTGTGCGGGCAGCGGGTCCCATGTGCAAACAACGCCTCGCATTGGTGACATGGCAGTACTAACGAGATAAGGTCTGCCCATATCTTGCCGCCCGCAGATCGTGGGGCTCACGGCGTGCAGATGTTTCTAAACCTGAAACCACATCCCTGCGGCTACGCGATGTGGTTTTAAGGCCCCAAAGCCAATCAATACGCGACTGCCGCACGTCGACCAGACCATGCCTAATCGTCTGGATGCTGGAACCCCACAGCAACCCTGTACGGTTGCCGACGCGACAATTTCGCTGCCAGCCTCGCCAGCTGGGAATTGGATGACTGGGTCGTTGCTCTGCTGTTCCCGCCGGGGCTAGCGGGGAGCGTTTCACATCGGCCGGCAGCACAAGCGCAGTAGTAGTCCTTGGGCTCATTTGAGCCACTCAAGCCTGAAGCACTCGAGTGTGAAGCCGTGCGAGCATCCAGCGCCATACGCCCCCGCCTGTGCTATTGTAAGGTTCACGAGAACGGCCAGGCCAGGGCTAGCGGGCCAGTTTTGTCCTGAGGTTCCCTCCTTCACCTTGGGTTCTTTTCTTGCCTTTCACTCTTCATCTTTTTGGTCTCTATTGTTTGCCATTGTTGCTACTGTTAGAGGCCAGTTGCCTTGACGGCGTGGGAAATTCCCCCTCTAATTCACCTTCAACCCTGCCCTCTTTAAAACCAACACCCACTCTTTATCTATCTATCTTCCAACCTTTGTCGCTAGACGCGCTTTTCCCTCTGACTCAACCAACTGCTGGACGGACCCAATTGCCCCACAGAACACCAATTTGAATCTTCCAGCACCCACGACTCTTTCTCTATACACACAAAAACGAAATGGCGCTTCTTTCAGCAGAACACCTGGCTGGGCCGGGCTACATCATTCTCAACGTCCTTCGTGGACTCAACATCATTGCTCTGGCTTCAGTCGTTGCCAGCAGTGTTGTCATGCTTGTCAAGACTTTTATCATTTCCAAGGTACGTAGCAGTGATCGATTCTAACATTGTAGGTGGCTGACTGGGCTCAGTTCTTCTTCTTCGATGCCACGAGCCATGTCATCACCGCATTTGCTGGGCTCTTCTTCATCGTTTCAGAATGCTCGCTCTTCCGCGGTTTCTTCGCCCGCAACTGGCCTCTTCTAAGCCCTTCTCACGGCTTCGTCACCCTAGGCTGTGCCATGATGATTATCGGCATGAACCTCCTCGGCAACATGAACAAAGAAGCTACGAGCCAAAAGTCGCTCACCATGCCCTTCTGGCGCCTCCTCGTCGCCTCGGGCGTCCTCTCCTTCGTCATTGGCCTCTTCAACATAATCGCCAGCTTCATCTTCCGCGACAAATCCCGCAACATCACCGCGCGCATGGTCCGCTCCCGCGGTGCCATGACGCTCCATGAAGACCTCGAAACCCAATCCCAATGGACGGGTTCAAACTATGAGTCCAAACTCAAACCCTTCACCCTCTCCTCCCACCAAACCGGCAGCACTTCCTCCCGCTCCCCGCCCACGCGCATGCCCACTCCCCCCGTAGACTGCGGCTCCCCGCCTCAACCCCAAAACAAAGATACCACTGACGCCCACCACCTCTCCCAATTCGACTTCAATCCCCTCCGCGCCCTCCGCACAGCCCGCCAATCCTTCCTCCCCTCCTACCACTCTCAGTCCCCCGCAAAGCTAAACGTCTTCTCTAACCGCCCCGCCTCCTCCATCTACTCGCGTACCACCTCGGGCGAACCCTCCCGCAAGCGCTTCTGGCAGCGCCAGCGCGAAGAGCAGGAGCAGGAGACTGCCCGCATGCCCGAGATTAGCTATCCGCTCAATGTCAACCCGCAGTTTGCGCACTTGGTCAAGCCGGATATGGCGCATCATCCTAGCGTCAGGCGCCCAGAGTTTGATTTCGATACTAATAAGATTTGAGAGGAAAAATCTCCCTTACTTTTCGGCTGGTTGATGGACCATGGGGTTATGAGGTGAAGGTGAGAGACTAAGTCAAGCGTTCGGGTTTCAGGTGGAGGAGGGGCGAAGGAAATAATGATACCACTTTCTTTTTCTTGTTCTTTGTACTACTGATTGGTTTGCATTCCTACAAAAAATGCATTACTGCTACAGATTAGATATTAGCAGCAGGCGTTTTCTACTTTTGCGGCGGTACAAACCCTGTCTCTCTCTCTCTTCTTTTAACATGGAAAAGGATGATGTTTACTACGAGAATGGCGGGATGAGAGCTCCAGGGTGAGTTTGATCATGTTAGATGATGGATGCGGCCCTGTTGAGCATATATCTTTCTTTCTCCTTCTTCGATGAAGGGAAATTAGGACTACAATCATTTCACTGTTTGTCCATTCTTTTTTTTTTCGAGATGCTTCACTACTCTCTTTTAGGATCGGTGTTTTCTAATATACACGTGGTTTATAGATTGGAATGTCCAGTATTGTCCTTTATGCCATTGCTATCAATGCAAAGTTTTCGCTGTTGCTACATGATGCGGTGCATATATCTATATGTACATGTGTTATACAGTAAATTGAACAACTAATATTGGATTGGCGTCATTGTTCATATCAATGAACATTGTTCGGGGCGCTCGGCCCATCGACCCAGCAACGTGCGTCGCCAGGACTCTTCAAGCCATGTGCTTGAATTCGAAAATCCTCCAGTCGATCTATATGCCCTCTTCCGTCCCTCTTTCAACCAACTTCTACCCCTTACTCCTCCACTGCAATCTCCTGGAACGGATCAATAGCATTGCCCTGTGGATCATACAACTCAAACCTTGTACCATCCTCCATGGTCAAACTATACTCTTGCGTATAATACAGCCCACCTCTTCCCTTTCGCCTGCACTTCAGACGAACCTGACCCGCCTGCTTGGTTCCCTTGACCCAGAAGCTGACATCGATGCGACCATGGACCTGGTTGATCTCGCCCTTGATCCACGGGTACTTTGACGCAAAATATATTTCGTCGCCGAGCTGCTCGCGCACGAGTGGGTTAGTGCGCAGCGCGTAGAGAGTTGCGGTTACGACAGAAGATTCTTGCTTCTGGTAGTTGAAGAAGGCGAAGAGGGAGACGGTCATTGCGATGATGAAGATGGGGAGGGTGCGCAAGACTTGCGGGGGTATTAGGGGTGGGATACTGGTTAGCAGTGATGTTAGCATTTTTGCTCAAGCTTGTTCGTTTTTTTTTGAATCCTGAGTCTTTCCTGGTTGGTAGGAAGAGAAGGATTTGGGGCTCGACGTACGGTGGTAAGGCGCGATTTGGACGTCTCTCGAGTAGTATCTCGCCATCTTTAGGTGGGGGGATGAGGTTCTCAGGCGCCCAGACACTCGTCGGAGTTTTCCAAGGGACGACGGGCTTTACATCGTTCTGCTGTGGTGGTGTGGTGAGGGACGCCTGGCGGAGGGACGCAGTGCGGCGGAGACATTGGTATCGTGCCTGAGGCCGCGCCCGTATCAAAGCCAGGGAGAGCCGTGGCGGTGGCATGGTGTGAGTTAATGTTATGGCGGGGGCGCAATTGCACGGATGGAGGGTTGCGTGTATGAGATCAGTCGATGCAAGTTGTGGTGTTTGCATGGTTTGCATGCCCGCGCTAGTAGATCTGGTTGACGATGGGGCGGAGTTAAGCCGGGTGTACCCTGTCCTCGACCTTATCATCTGTTATGGCAGATATCTTTCCCACACTTCATCACGGCCTAATTTGGTTCATATGGAGCGGTTCATATGGAGCGATCGTATCGATTCTAATTCAGGTTTGACTACTGCACGTATTCTACCACTGTTTGCTTTTACTCGTTTTACCTACCCCTTTTCTACACCTGCACATCAAGACCTTTTAACGTTGGCGGTTTTGATTAACCTATCTGATTAATCATCTTCATTATGTTTAGGGTAAGTAAGTAGGTTTGTGTCATTGTTTCGCAAATGATCATGCACTTTTGCTGCGGCTTTTTCAAATTATGCACAGTGGCTTGGGCAACAGTTTAAGGTTTGAACAGTTTATTGAATACTAAACGCTCAAAATATTGGGTATCGGTCCTCATATCGTACAATCGTTACAACGCTACTAATACATGAAGGAAATTGTGCCGCTAAGTCGACTGGAAAGTCTAGTAGACGCGGCGGGCATTGCGACCATCAGTTCCATGCATGCGGCGAGTGCCAGCAGCCTAAGAATTCGTTAGAAAATCGCTTGCGGTTGTGGGTTGTTTCCTGCTTACCTTGAGGCCGGGCCTGCGAGTGAGAGAACCCCTAAGCTTCATCATCATGCCGCTGACCTTGTCGCCCATAGTGGCATGGCGCTTGTGGTGGTGAACTGGAGCGGCGTGACCGTGGCCACCGGTAGTGCGGGTGGTCCTGGTAGTGGTAGTGGTAGTGGTGGTACCAGCAGGGGCACGCTTAGTGTGAGTGCGTGTCTTTCGGCCTCCCATCAGACGGGTCTTGAGAGATGGGCGTGCAGTAGTGCGGGTGGTACGGGCAGCACGAGGAGCGGAGCGGCGTGCAAGAGGCATGGTTATTGAGTTTGTTTGGGGTGATTGATAGAGTAAAGTAGTTTGAGGGTGATAGTTGGAGCTGTTGGCAGAGTGTGTTGATTGTTCAAGTTGATGTGCGATGTGTTGTGAAGATGAAGGTTCGAAATACACAACAATGGCCCATCTTATATCATTCCGCGGCCCCTCAGCTGGTGATCTCTCTATCTCTCTCAAGGCCTCTAGACCCTTGGTGGAAGCCTCCCCAAGACCCTGAAATCAAGGACTCTAAGGTGCAGCCGCCCAGATGGAGTTGTGATCGCCCCCATCTCACGTCATGCAGGGTCCCGTCAAGCCGACTTGGGTGTTGGCACCCCTGGCACACACGTTGGTGGCTTGTGGCGCATGACGTTTCTTCTGTGGTGGTTTGTCGTGGCATTAGATCCAGACATACGGCTGATTGGGCTGGAAAGCGGGTGATGATAGCGACTGGTGTCTGGGGGGTCAGAGATCGCGACGTGGGCTGTGGCTGGATGCGGTCATAGCGGGTTGTGGTTGCTGGACCCTGATTAAAAGTGGGGCCATGCGGCTACGTCATAAGCATCTTGGAAATAGCTTGTTGAGCGTCATTGTGGGCTTGAGAGGAGGGGTTTTGCTGTTGATCGCGATAGAATGGGAAACTGAGTGTTGCAGAGTTTCGCAATTCAAAGTCTGGACCCGAACAAGAGGCATCGTTATCGTTGGGTGTATGCGAATGATGACGTAGTAGCGATGTGCGCCAGAGGGGTTGCTTGGAATCACAGCCCTCTCACTTTGCAGCCATGTCCCACGTTCAAGGCTGTGCTTGTTACTGATGTTTGAAGCTAAGAGCCGTTGGTTTCCAAGAGAATACATACCTGTACACGCACATACGCGCTGATCACGTGGCTGCACAGAAACAATGTCAAGCCGCGGGTAGGGCTGAAAACGTTCCCACCAGTTCACACAGTCTGTCATACACCATCGGTCGATGCTCTTCTATTATCGATGGAAAGCTCCTGTCAGAGTATTCCTGAAGCTTCCGGAGCACTGCTCCACCTTTGCTCATGAACGTGCAGTGACCGCCTTGTGATGTCACGGTAAATTCCCAACATCAATAAAAGTCTCACGCTGAGCGTGAACCACCACTAGATTAACAATCTCTTCGCCAGGAAACTGCTGATAGAGTTTATCCCCTTTTCATTTGATTTCCGGGTACAAACATTGCAAAAACACCATGTCTGACAAAGGACAGTTCGAGCAAGGTAAGCACGAATGATCATCAGCTGCTGGTCTCCATTAACAATGGCATCCTAGGCTTCCAGTCTGATGTCCAGCACCAGCAGGTGCCTGGTCTACAGTCCAAACTTGATCCCACGCCCAAAGTTGATGAGCTTCCTACACCTGAAGGCGGCGCAGAAAAGTACAAAGCTGCCGGCAAGCTCAAGGGAAAGAAAGCCATCATCACCGGTGGAGACTCTGGCATTGGCCGCTCAATAGCAGTCTTGTTTGCTATGGAGGGTGCCGACAGCTTCATTGCTTACCTGCCTGAGGAAGAAGAGGACGCCCAAGAGACTAAGAAGATGGTTGAGGAGAAGGGCCAAAAGTGCCATACTCTCGCCATCGACCTCAAGCCCAAGGAAAACTGTAAGAAGGTCATTGACGAGGCTGTCAAGGCCATGGGCGGCATTGATATCCTCGTCAACAACCACGCTTACCAGATGATGGTCAATGATATCAGCGACCTTTCCGAGTGAGTAGAGAACTTTCTTGTAGACTCAACGAGGCTAATAATGTACAGGGATCAATGGCTCCACACGTTCAACACCAACATCCATCCATTCTTCTTCCTCTCCAAGTACGCCCTGCCACACATGAAGCGCGGCGCTACCATCATCAACAACGCCTCAATCAACGCATACATCGGCCGCCCAGACCTCCTCGACTACACCTCCACCAAAGGCGCCATCATCTCTTTCACCCGCGGTCTGTCAAACCAGTATGTCGGAAAGGGTATTCGCGTCAACGCTGTTGCTCCCGGTCCCGTCTGGACCCCACTCATCCCTGCGACTATGAACGACGAGGCCCTGAAGCAGTTCACTGCGCCAATCGGCAGGCCCTCGCAGCCTAGTGAGATTGCTACTTGCTTTGTCTTCTTGGCCAGCAATGATAGCAGCTCCATCAGCGGTCAGACTATCCATGCCAACGGCGGTACTATCGTCAACGGTTAAGGTGTGTGTGTTGATTCCCACGACAACGCCGTGGCTTTGATTCCAGAACAAAAACGCATGTTTACGAAGTTATGAGTAATTGCCATAGTCTATTGAATGAAATTTCAACTCCCCTCAAACCTTCTTCCACTGCCTGCTGTGACATTGTCTGACGTACGTGTTTATCCCCGTCCCAGCACACCGGGTACTCGACATGCAAATCTCACTCCGTAATAATGACATGTCGTTTCAACCCATCAACCGCCACGAAAAAAAAAATGTCACCCTTTGAGCAGCTGACAATAGGTACTTGTGACAATCTAAAAATTCCAAAACACGCTAATGCATCATCATCATCATCCCTTATCCATACCGCAGAAAAGAAAAGAAAAGAAAAGAAATCCTATTCCATCGCGTTTTTTTTCTAGATGCAAGGCTTGCCTGCTCAAACACGCTGATGCAATATTAAGATAGATATAAGAGAGAGAGAGAGAAAAGCAATATACACATTAAGAATGACCCGCAGCCCCTTCCTTGGACGGCGTGGGTCCTTCCTTCATCTTCTTCATGATATTACTCAGCTTACCCCTTCCATGTCCACTTCTCCCTTCAATCTGTGAGCCGGAGACTGGGGGTCCCATATACGGAGTCTTGGCTTCGGCTGGTTGAGGCGTATTGGGTGCTGCTGAATCTCCACTTGCAGATGCTTGTTGAAATTGCTGTTGTTGTTGCTGGACCTGACTAGCATATTGTCTCGCGCGCGCAGCTTCGATTTCCGAGCGACCCTTTTCGATGACGGCTTGGTTTTTTGCGTGGGCGGCGGGGTTGCGGCGGTCGAAGGTGTCGTTGAAAGTGCCTCGGAGGGTTTCTCCTGCGCCCTGGGGGTACTGGTTAGTTCTTACTTGTTTTGCAAAAAAAAAGGTAGGGGAGGAAGGGGGAACTTACATGGATGCCGGCAGCTGCGGCTCTCAGATTGGCCATTGTGCTTTGCTTGGGTAGGTCGTGGCCTGATCGGTAGGGTGCTGGGCGGTTCACGTCGTTTGAGTCCAGTCCAGGGTGGAGATCGGGTAGTTGCTGGGTTGGAACGAATGGCGGCATTACAGCATGCTGGTGCTCGGGCATTGGGGGTACAGGTGGTATATTGTTTCCGAGGGACTGTCGAGGAGTACCTTGAGGTGGTGCCCGGGCTGGGTAAGAGAAATTTGCTCGTGAAGGACTGCTGGGAGAGACTGGGCTAACGGCGTCTTCCATGGGATCTGGGCGTTGTACTCCCGGTGAGACTGAGTCTAGTTCTACCCTATGCCGTATATTGTTCTTCGCTGGAATAGGCGGAGACGAGTCTCTATCAATTTGAGAAACTTGAGGAGAGATTCTGTTTCCTTGCAGAGTGCCGTTCTCGGGTATCGGGGGGGTCAGGTCGTGGCGTATAGCAGATTGAGCAGACAGACCTGGGCCTTGAGGGTGGTGATTATCAGGTTGAGGCGGAGCTGGCTGTGGTGGACTAGGGCCAGAGGTGTGTACACTTTGCGGGCCCCCATTACTACCGTCATGAGGTTGCATTACTGTGGTAGAACCTCCCGGGCCAGTTGTTGTGGTGGTCGTAGTCGTCGTGGTAGTTGTCACTGTGACTATATTCCCCGTACCAGCCTGGCGGTATGTTTCTCTAGCCACATCCTCGTGGCTCGAACGATGCTGAACCGTTTGCTGAGGTGGCGCAAGACTGTCTTGTGTATGTCCATTGGGTGACGGGGTATGCGGTAGAGGTACTTGGTTGTTCGATGATTGGCGGTGAAACTGTTCGCCAGAAATCGGACGCGTTTGGTTTACGAGGCTTGGGTCGGCGCTGCTGCGTTCGCTACTATAGTAAGCAGAGTCGACATCTTTACGAGACTTTTCCTTTTCTGCATCCTTTGGAGGTTGGTTGATGCTTTCTTTTGATGCCTTATCCTTGGATGAGAATGGATTGGACATGCGCCATTTTGATCGCTTTTCTTTCTCGTTGGGTGTCATGTTTGTGGAGCTGGAAATAGGTTGCGATGAGTTGGCTGTGGGTTGGCCACTCAAGCCGCCTGTCATCTGCTCAAGTTCCTGTCGTTCTCGACTCTTGCGTTTTTGAAGTTTGGCAGGTTGCCGAAAACCGTCGTCCATAGCAGGTAATAGTCAAAGTTTAATCGGCGATCCGATGGCGAGGAGCAGATCGAGTTGTTGAATTGTTCAAGATTGTGAATGGGCTCAGCGAAGATGATAATTGTATCAGCAAGTTTTGCGAGAAGCTCAGAATCTATGTGAATACAATCAAAGCCGCGTCAACTCCCACAGCGGGGAAGCTCCTCCAACAAGAACAACACCCAAGCAAGTCCTCTACGCGCTGGACCCCATGATATCATGTCGTGGTTCTGTGGCGCTGAACAGCTGTGGCGTCCAATAAGCGTGAGCTGTTACATGACGATCAGAAGAAAGACGGCTGACGGACAGGGGTGGTATTGCTCAATGATGACGGAGGAACATCTGCTAGTGACAGTGCAGGTTTTCGGAATGCGCCATGTTTCCTTGAGGAAAGGCGCGGCCAGTCTACCCGTGACTACCCATTCTAAGGCTTGAGCATCCTACATGTTTTATGTGTGCTTTATGTTTTGAGGGGTGGAATTATATGTATATTGTAAGGAGAATGAACACGCTAAGGAATTGTGGGGTAAACTCGACGTTGGTAACGGAAACGGGCGAGTCACGGGATCAGCGTCCACCCCGCTACGCCCTAAACGATCAGGCAGCCAGATGAGATGGACACGGCTGAACTAAGTTTATTTCCCCCTCACCAAAACAACATTTCCGATCGTATTTCATGGGTGCAGTTGTCGTTGAAAGAATAAGTAAATTAGGTTTGTGTATGGAGAATTATGGCCGAAGCGATCGGCCTGGTCGCAAGTGTCTTGCAATTGGCAGGGACAGGTTTGAAGCTTTCACAAGCTTTGTATCAGTATGCCGACAGTGTGGCGACGGCTGATCGTAGGATCAGGGATGTTGCGAAAGAGATCAAGCTTACGAGCTTCGTCATTGAGGAATTGGGCGGCATTTTCAAGCAAGATGATACCTTGAGCCTGATTTCGAAGAGTGCTATTGCGACAGCAAACGAGACTCTAAACGAATGTTCTACAATGTTTGGAGAAATTGAAGCGACTTTGAATAAGAGCAAAAAGGGAAAGATGGGCCGACTAATGCTGCCATTCCGAGAACCCAAGATTGAGCTGCTGCGGAGTCACATCGACAAACTCAAGAGCACCCTGCAACTTCTAATGCAGGTACTGATGCATGCATTTCATGTATCTTCAAAAAAGCTTGACCGCGAAGCCGAGGCAAGACAACGAGAGGAGATTCGACAGCTACTGGAAAACAAAAAGAACACTACAAAGAGATATGAGGAGTCATTGCAAAGATTCAAGACGAGCGATAGCAACACTGAACTTGAGGATGACGAGATCTCCTTTGATGACAATGGATCTGTTTCAACTCTGGTCGCCAAATCGATCGGCTCTACGATGACTTCTGATTCTCTTGCAGAATGCGCTCAGCACGTCCGGACCCTCTTGGAAAACATCGAACGACTGCAACAAGCTCTGGCGAATGCATCTGAAGGAGATGACCAATCGGACGATCATCAGATGGTCATTGGATCTTACTTTGCTGCTCGCTCCCATCTCGACACTATCCTGCTTGGTAGCTCGAGCACGAGGAGTAAAACCGTGATGCTGAAAGCGGAAAATCACATCAACGAAGAGGCTCTATTCCGAACATCCAAACCCAAAACAATCTCAGTGGGCAAAGAGAAAAAAGAATCCATTATTGCAATTGAGACAGGGGCAGAGGAGAAAGTTGAGGAGCGCGTGAAGCAGGAGAAAATCCCAATGCGACTGCAAGGAACAAAGAGGCCGAATGAGGGCATAGCCTACGTGCAAAGACCAAAGAGCTCACGTCAACATATTTCCGATACACTTTTTGGCAGCAGTAAACCGCATGCTGGGGGCGATGATCAGTTACGCTACGGCACCAGTCCATTTTCATGTTTGTCAGACCATCAGGGGCGGATCCAGACTTTTGGTTCTGCATCAGCTTGGGAGTATTCCTATCATTATTCCATGTCACCAAACCCCCCAGAGAAGGAGGAGATATGTGTATCTGTACCTCGCTCGCCAGCATATGCGCCAGCTCTTTCTTCACCAGCATATTCGCCAGCATCTCCGCCACATTCGTCACCCGTTCCCTCGCCAGCATACGCACCAGCTCTTTCCTCACCAGCACAGGTGTCAGTATACCGCCCGGCACCCCTTGAACTTCAATCCGCGTTTAAGCAAGAAGATTTAGAAGGCAAGTGTTTTTCTCCATTTTCTGGAAAACTAAAATTGACGCATTACAGCGCGCAAACCACCTCTCGCAAAGGAGAGACCTCTATGGAGCGAATTTGCGAAGCCGTCATCGGAATCAGTGTCTGAAGGGGACGACGAGGTAGATGAGTTGCTCAAAGAATGGACTACCTGTTTCGCATAGTAAATAAAAGCATATAAAAACGCATGTAGTCCACTCGACGAAAAGAAATCTCGGGCCATTCCGAGCCTTTGGCTTACATACCAAACAAGGCTTTCCATGCAATAACCCCCACATCATCCATGCCTCTCACAAATCAAAAACACCTATCCTCACCACACCTCCTCCTCCTCCCCCCACATACAGCAACCAAGAAACTCAACCCTACCCCTCCCGACCCATACCACTTCTTCCTACATCTCCCGACCACACTTCCCGTACTTAGATTCCGCCCCCTCCGATATCGATGTCGGAAGCCGGCCACGCCCCTTCCCCACCCCGACGCTAGTACCACCCCCACCACCAAGTCTAGCCAAAGAACCCCCACGGCAAATGGCATCCGGCGAAATAAGGGTTTCCGATGCTTTTCCGAGAACAAAAAAAACACTTGCATGTGTCGATGTATGTGTAGGGCATGCGACAGCATTTTGCCGGGGGGATGGCAACGGAATTGCATATGCGCTATACGCAAAACCTCCTAGTACTAACACAATCTCTATTTTATCTACACCATAGTAGTAGTAGTAGTAGTAGTAGTAATCCCCATGTGCATTAACCGCAAAACGCAGGCGTGTGAAGGATAAAAGTCCATAAACACCACCACCCACCCCACATCATTCAATCGTGCTAGTATATGCATTCATACTCACAAACCTCATCCTGTCATCATACTACACTCTACTTTTTTTTTTCTTTTACCTCTCCAGCTTTTCACATTCTACCCTCTCTCTCTCTCTTTCTCTCTCACACACACGCTCTCTCACATAGTACTTTCAAATGCCCCCCCCCCCCGATCTAGAACGACATTACACACAAGCCATCTACCACTCCACCCAAAATTCCACATGCCTGTTCCGTTTGCGTTTTGAAAACCATTTTTTTTCCCACTTCCCCTTCCCAGTAGACTCAGCACTTGGCTGCACGAAAGTGGAAAGGGACAAGGGGAGATGCAAGAGGAAAAAGGTAGATGGGTAGGATGGGTAGGATGAGATTAAGGTTAGCTTAGCTTGACTGTGCAAATAGGTTTGGTGTGGGATAGGGACAGGGGAGGGGTGTGAGGTGTACAGGTTTTCTTCTGATGAATTTATTCATTCTTGAGTTTATTCTTGTTTGAATGGGTAGTATGCCGGAAAAGAAGCAGATAGACAGGTTTATCTTTTTCTTCTTTTGATTAGTGGTGGGCGGGGGGGGGGGAAGGGTGCTGCGGGGTATGTATGTTTACGTAGTGTCGCGTGGAGGGGTAGAAAAGAAAAAAAAATGAGACAAGACACAAATGTAGTCTTTGCTTTTTCTCCTTGTGGTTTGGAGATATTCTTGTACTTCTGGTGACGTGGTGCGGTGTATCACTGCTGTGCTGGGATGTTTTTTAGCATCCATGATAATCTTTGTATCCTCCATTTCACATAAAAACACCAAGCAAAAAGGTATTGTTTGAATCATAATCATTCTACTCATAAGAGGTATCTATGTACAGAGGCTGAAGCCACAAACGCCATGTCCAATATAAAGGTATCATAAGGTATACAAAAGCACAAAAGGGTAGTCGAGAGTCAGTGGCAAAGTCTTCACCACCAGTCACCCTGGTCGTGCATAGCAGCAGCGACCTTGCGGAAACCAGCAACGTTGGCACCGCCGACAAGGGATGGGAACTCGCCGTCGGCAGGGGTGAAGTACTCCTTTGCGGTGCTGAGGCAGTTCTCGAAGCAGTCCTTCATGATGCCCTTGAGCTTCTCGTCAACCTCCTCGGCAGTCCAAGACAGACGCTGAGAGTTCTGGGCCATCTCGAGACCAGAGACTGCGACACCACCGGCGTTGGCAGCCTTTCCGGGGGCGTACCAGATGGCACTACCCTTGTGCTCGCGACGGTGAGCCTCGAAGACCTCGATAGCCTCCTGTGTGCAGCCCATGTTGGAGCCCTCAGCAATGAACTTGGCGCCGGACTCGATGAGTGCCTTGGCCTCGTCCTCGGAGACCTCGTTCTGGGTCGCTGATGGAAGAGCAACGTCGACCTTCTTGACCTCCTTCCATGGGCGGGCACCCTCGACATATCGGTAGCTGTGGTTCTCGAGGGCAGTAAGTGCCTTGCGCTCCAGCTTGAGAGCGGCAATCTGGTTGATGACATCTGGGGTGAAACCCTTGTCGTCGTCGGCGATCAAAGCACCCTTGCTGTCACTAAGGGAGATGACAGTACCACCAAGCTCAATGACCTTGAGAGCAGCAAACTGGGCAACGTTTCCGGAACCGGAGATGGCGACGCGCTTGCCGGCGAACGACTCCTTTCCGCCCGAGGCGTAGTTGATCATGTGCTCGACATAGTAGACGAGACCGTAACCGGTGGCCTCGGGGCGGATCAATGAACCTCCCCATGAGCCCCCCTTGCCGGTGAGGACACCCTCCCAGCGGTTGCGCTCTGCCCGGTATGCGCCAAAGAGGTAGCCAATCTCGCGGCCTCCTACGCCGATGTCGCCCGCAGGAACGTCGGTGTCGGCACCTGTAAATTTACGTAAGTCAAATGATGCATGGGAGTACCAAGAAGACAGCGAACGTCGCCGACGGATAAAACTAAAGTAGACGGGAGGATAGGCAAGGTTGTCCCGCGGGTTCTAAATGGCGTGCAGTCGGGATGCAGGCATGCGAGGCCGTTGCGGGTGCATGCCCCACCGGGGAAATGTCAAAGACGCGCTAGGAGTTTGGACTTACCAATGTGCTTGTTGAGCTCCCTCATGAAGGCAACACAGAACTTGCGAATCTCATTGTCGGACTTGCCCTTGGGGTCAAAGTCGCAACCTCCCTTGCCACCGCCCATGTTGACTATGGAAAAATGTTAGTTATACACAAAGTGACATGGGTCGGGGCAAATGACATACGTCCAGTGAGGGCATTCTTGAAGATTTGCTCGAAGCCCAAAAACTTGAGGATAGACAGGTTGACAGTGGGGTGGAAGCGGAGACCGCCCTTGTAGGGACCCAGTGCAGAGTTGAATTGCACGCGGTAGCCCTTCTGGACCTGGCACTCGCCCTTGTCGTTCTCCCAGACGACGCGGAACTGGATGATGCGCTCGGGGATAGAGACTACCTCGAGGGCCTTCTTGTACTCGGGGTTCTTGGTGAAGAGGGAAGAGGCCTCGAGGGTGGAGACGAGCTCTATGAGAGAGGGTTAGTTGTGCTGGCGCAATGGGTAGAGGCCAATGTAGGGCCGCGGACATACCCTTCCTGGCCTGCTCAAACTCGGGCTCAGACATGGTGAAGTGGGAATTGAGTGTCTTGGTAGAGAAGTGTGTGGGTGAGAGGATGTACCAAGTTGGAGTCTGAGAGATTGCTATGGAGAGGCAGGAGCAGAAGTTCAGTGGTATATATAATAGCAGACTCGGTGGGCTGGAGGGTTCGCCGCTGGCGGGATGGCATTGCGACGACGGTAGCGGAGCAAAATGGTAGTCGAATTCAGTACGTCACTGGCCGTGCGATTGGGCGGCGGGGAGGCGCTGAATGGTCGTGGGCAGGCTACTGTGCGCCATGTTGATGCAAACCGTGGTGTACACTTTTTGCACTGATAAGCAACGGGCCAATGGGGGAGCGAGGCCATGTATCGCGGCGCGTTCGCACGTGTAGCAGGCGGGATGCGGGCAGTTCAGGCTGGTGGCGGCGCTGTAATTGCAGACAGTCAAGACTTGTCCATCCATGGGGCGCGAGGGATGCCGACGTCGGCGGGCAGGGCGGGTTACGTTGAGGTTTTGCTAGTCGCTTGTCAGGCCAAAGGATAAGGCGGCGAGGGCGGGCGCCGCCGCGAGCATGTGGGCTGTGGGCTGTGGGCTGTAGGCGCAACCCATGCATCCCGTGCCCGATGTGCACGCACACGCACACGCACATGCACATGCACACACGACAACCTGACTTGTTTAGTAGCAGAGTAACGGTAGTATTGGATGTCTTTGTAAATCAATGCTCGACCTTGATTATTGTTGCATTGCACAGCTTGCCTCGGCTGATTGTCTGGACACTTTGTATGGGGTTAGTAATGGCGAGAAATGGGCTGCACAGTCTTCATGTAGTGGTTGTAGTACACATGTCTCATGCAATTCCATAATGGTTGATTTGCCCATGTCTGCTGGTAGCATGTATGTAAACGCATGTATGTACATTGTACCACAGCATCCCCATCCCTCCACGGCTTGGCTACCAAACCCCCACGCACGCGACCTGACCACCTCCACGCTCAAGGGCAGTCGGTAGGGTCCCAGTCTGGAAGAGGGGGGGAAAAACAATTGTCAGTAAAAGCTACAAAAGCACAGCTTGCAGCCACGTGAGTAACGTACCAGTCACCAAGTACTCGTCCAGAGCATCCATGGCCTCCACGTCGGCAGCCTCAATCTCGAAGCCCCCAACCTGAGCATTCTCAACGATGCGCTCCTTTTTGACGCTCTTGGGCAGCGTCACATAGCCGTGCTGGAGACTCCAGCGGACTAGCAGCTGGGCCGGAGTACAGGAATACTTGTTGGCGAGGGAGACAATGGTCGGATGCTTCATCCGCAGGGCGCGAACAAGTGGGGCATATGCCTCGACCACAATGTTATGCTGCTGACAAAACGAGGTAATGTCCTTGCGCGTATTGAAGGGATGGACTTCAATCTGGTTGACGGCGGGAGCAATCCTCGGATTCGAGTCGAGCAGCTCTTGCAACTAGAGTCGGCCGCTGGTCAGCAAACGAATAATACAAAAACTCCCCGCACGTAGGCAGCTGACGCCGGCGAAGTCGGGTGCCCAAGAGCTGCAATGACTCGTTTCTGCGCAATCCAATACTTGGTGGATGAAAGGCCATTGCACAAATTGCCTCTTCAGGCTCCGTGTTCACGCCAAGCCAACCAACGAGAGGTACGGGACCTCCCGACCGGGGAGTGAAGCAAAGGCCCATTCGTAATGGCCGCCAGGGTCCAGACAGGGTCAGAACTACACGGTGTACTTGTACTCACATGCTTTACGCCATAGTTGGACACGCCTCCAATCCTGACCTCGCCATCGTCGATGGCATCCTCGACTGCTCGCCAGCTGTCCAGCCGCGCTTGCTTGCCGCCATATGGGGAGTGCAACAGGAAAAGGTCAATGTAGCCCAGCCCTGCTTTTTTGACTGATCTCTTGATAGCTTTGCGAGCCGTTTCGTAGGCAGAATTGGACGCTAGCTTGGACGTGAAGTGCAGGTCTTCGCGCTTGAGCGAGTGCACATTTGCTTCGCTCTGGAGAAAGTCGCTAATGGCCTTGCCCGTCTCACGCTCGTTGTGGTACATCTGCGCCGAGTCGACCCTGTTGCACGCGTCATCCATGATCCGTTTTGGGGAGAGGGCCAAAAGGCTCCTCCGTGATGCCCTTACCCTCGATATCCCGCCTTGGTGTTGTAAGCATGCTGTGCACTAGTCACGAGGAAGATACTACCAGACGGATTGCTTACCTCTAGCGCCCAACGCACGGCTTGGTACGTTTCCTTGCCGGATGTCAAATATACGCCCAGTTGGATGGTGGGCATGGACAAGCCATTGGAAAGCTGCATGGGTCAGAGATGGGTGCCATCTTGTGCAACCGCCTGCTGCGCACCTTTGTCCGCGAAGCCAATGAAAAGGACGACTGGGCCATTGCCAATGTGGTCGGCAGTGTCTCGGATACAAATTTATTGTTGTGAAGCTGCAAAGGCCCGACCGAGAGGGGTGAGGCATAGGCGTCTACGGCATCACGGATCTGCTCGGTGATATGCTGGTTACATCATGGCCCGCTTGTGGCCGGGGGGTGGGGTGGCTGAACCATAACCATCGCGATCGCGATCGCGGCCAGGGGTTTAACATGTCACCCGCACGTACCAAGTTATCTTCACCTTTGTTGTTCGCGTCTTCGGTCTGTATACACTAGCTGCATTTCGTATGTGTATACACATGTACATCGATTTACTGACATGTATCACGCCGACGGACACTTCCTCGGTGCCTGGCTTCTGAGGCCTGGCGACCATGTCTTGTTACACAGCATGACCATGGCAGCCTCACATCTGCTGAAAAGCCTGGACCCCATGGGATCGGCGAGCATCTTCTCCTTGGGCAACTTTCATGGTGGGTTACCACGGCCCTGGAATGAATGCAAGCCCGCGCACTGGTGGCCGCATTCTATTGTGGCTTTTCCGGCTACATGTGCATCCGTCGCATAACCCACTGCCATGGTTCACTCTCCCGCGATTGACGACTCCAAGATACGAGCAAACCCCCGTTTGCGATTTGGGGTAACCATCTATTGCAATCCAATGCGCACGCATCTCTCGGCTTCGCCGCCTGCATCTGGCCTCGTTCGCCATCCTCTCCCCCGGACCAAGGGCCATGCATGGTCCGGCATAACCTTTGCGGCTACAAGGAAACAGAACGAGAGAGGTGTGCAACCACAGGCCAGGGCGCAACACGAGAGCAGCCAACGACATGGCGAAGAATCCATGTTGCTATGTAACTGTGTAAGTACAGAGGCGCAGGGTTGACGACTCGCCCGCCCGCCCGCGTACAGTGGTTTAGCATAGTAGACTGGTTTGGCAGGGGGCGTCAACCATGCGCGAACCCGCGAACGCATAGTCACCATGCTGGGCTCCACATCAGAACTCATGTTAGAGCCGAGGCGCCTCGACTGGATCACCACCGGGATTATTCCAAAATTGCTTCCATCTCAATAAGGCTCGGATGGCCGTCTCGAGGCAAAAACTGGGCGGCCGCGACCGAAGCCACCGCTCCATACAACCAAGTACTAGATGGGAAACTTCATGGCCACAAACACTCATCCTCTCGCCAATATAAAGCATCTTGTAGCGCTCTCCACTTCGCACCTCCTCTTTCAATTCCCACCCCACCGCCACTATCCCATCCATCTTGCATCCCTCGACCCGACAATACTCGTCCAGCGGCACTGACCTCGTCTCCCACCAGATCGTTTCGTCATTGATCTTATTTGCTCACCACACACAATCTTGCCCTTGGACCCTGAGACCCTGCCCTTTACTTTTTCTTCCCCCCCTCCCTCCCGCGTTTGTATTTTATAAAAAAAAATACCCCGACCAATCTGCCAATAGAGCTTGCGAAATTCCACCTCTACGGCAAGCAACTCGGTAAGTCGCGACCTTGCGTGCTTCTTTGCCTCAAAAACGCCCCGAGTCCTACTTTCTATCTTTCCTATCTTTCCCCACTTCCCCCGACTTGCACGCACGCACCCCCTTGTCTCTCTCTACTATTTGCTACAAAACCCGAACAAACCCAGCCAACCAAAAACCAGAGGCAACCTAGAATCAACCGAGCCCGACACCTGTTTTCAGCCGTTCCTGCAGTAGTACCGCTCACCATGGCAAGCCTACCCGGCTTTACCACCAACTTCCCCGCGGGATACCCAACCTTTCAAGCACGCAGCAACAGCAGCGGGCCTTTTGCGCACCACAATAGCGGCGCTGGCAGCTCATCGTCAGGCGGAGGAGGAGGAGCAACAGCAGAGTCGCCGCACGCGCACGCATCAGCACCACCACCCCAGCCAGCCGCAGAACCACACTTTGACATTTTCGAATGGCACCCCGCGTACCAAAGCTGCCAGCGCTACTTCCTCGACCACGCGCAGCACGACAACGGCGTCCAGGCCGTCTGCGCCCTCATCAACATCTGCCTCCCCTTCCAATGGTCGCAAAACCCGCTCTTGAGCTCCTCGGGCCCACTACCACACGCCTCGGGGCCGGCCGCGTACAACATGGGGTGGCCGCGCCAAGGTCCGGTTGCATCGTCGCGCATGCCCGGAAGTATGAGTATGGGAGTTGGAAGCAGTAGCAGCAGCGGCGGCGGCGGCG
>NW_006911351.1:0-130776 GCF_000523455.1 Bipolaris oryzae ATCC 44560 | reverse complement strand
GTTTACTTGCCTTCCCACTCTTGGTCCTCTCCCCCCTCCACTTCCCCCACCAAACCCCTTCAAATCATATGCCCATCTATATATCTTTTCCCATTTACCTGTCACCTCATCGAACTCAAGATCAAACAAAAAAACAGTCGAGATAGCGTCGTTGGGCTAGTGGCTATGCTATCGCCTTCCCAAGCTCATACATGGGAAGTTATAAGGCGGGGATCACGGGTGTAAGTTGAAATCTCAAAGGCAAAGAGTTCGAATTAGTGGGCTGACAAAGCGATGTGTAGTCGAACCCCGTACGGCGCATGATTGTTTCTCTTTTTTTTTTGTTTTATCTTTTTGAAAGTTGCGGGTTGAAGGTGAAGGTGAAGGTATGGTGGGGGAAAGAATGGATGGATGGATGTTGGGTTTGTGTGAGATTGGCAGAGGTTCACTGCCTTTTTTTTTAAAAAAAAAACCCTCCTCTTGTCAAAAGGTAAGTGCAAGTGTATGATCACCACAGCGGTAAGTATTTTGGTTTAGATTCGACTATATGGTTTCGGGGCGTGATGTGGATGTCTAGAGTATTCACTTCAAGGCATAGCACTGCAATGATGCAGAGCAAACATCTTCACCACTGAATAAGATGGACGCAAATATGATAGAATCCAAAGTCTATAATGAACCTCGATACACACTGTTTTTCGTTCCCAATCATACACACGCTACTCCCTCTGCAACACCACCATAACACCCATGATTCCCAGCATGACTTGCTTCAGCCATGGGTGCTCGCTCAGCAGAATGGTAACGTATCCCACAAACGGTATGAACCCAACGACACTTCCAATCACATCCTCCTTACGGTTAAGGAAGGACTGTCCGCGAGCATAGAGTTCCGTATCGTCTGCAAGGTTATTGTCACCTTTCGTAAGGAGACGGAGAGGAGTTTTACTGTTATCAAAAAAATATTCGTCAGCACAGCATCCCTTCCAAAAAAAAAACAAAAAAAACATCATCCCACATGCGGATCCAATGCTACAAAGAATCAGAACATTAAGGAAAAAAGTACCAAAACTTACCCTCCACCATACCTCCTAACCACACGATGCACAATCGGAATATCCTTGCCCTTGACATTATACACGACAATCTCGCCAATCTGCGTATCCAAGCCTCTGTTCCACAAAAACAGCAGGTCACCGCGCTGGAACGCGGGTTCCATGGATCCAGACAGTACGACGACGATTGGGGAGGGCGAGTCGGCCACGACGGAGAGACCCTTCCACATCATGAATGCGGTGGAGAGGACGAGTGCGAAGTTGAGGACTTGGGCGGCGAGTTGCCGTGGTTGCATGCCTGCGACGCCGAACATGGTTGCGACAGGTTTGACGTGTGTGTATGTATGGGGGGTGGGTGGGTGTAGTGGGAAAGTTGAGAGATCCGCGGTGGATGCGTGGAGGTTGGGTTGGTCCCGTTTGCCGAATTTCCTATTTGCGAGGATTGATTGTCCTTGTTCGGTGTATGCGTGTGTGTATGTGTCGCGGACAAGTGGGCTTTTTTTTCTGAAAGCGGGAACGAGCGCAGCGGGGATTTGGCGCGCGTCGTCGTCGTCGTTTCGTTGGAGGTTGATGCTCGCGGAAGGGTAAATGCCAGATGTCCTTGGATTGGTTGTTGCGGGCAGCTTAGTCAACTCCCGAGCTGTGGAGCGACCAACTCCGCAGCTGCGCTATACGAGGTGCCGTTGCCAAGACAATTGGTGTATAGAGTGCATGGTAGGGCTGGAAAGCTACATGGCGGCTAGAGAGAATATTGGTTCGTATTTAGTGAGATGAGTACTTATTAAGAGAGTGAGTGGTGAAAGAGTGAATAGACGTCTGATTTACAACAGGTCGTTGCAACAAGCTCTACAGTCCGCTGCTTGTCCATTTATTTGCACATGGCACCCTTGTAGTCGAGGGAACTAACGCTTAAACTTGCTAGTACCGAAAATACGCCAACTGAGTATCCGGCCCTTATCCTAGTCGGAGAATGTTCTATGAAATATGGCTTAGAGATTCTGGGATCCGATGAGCGAGGCAGCGTCAGGGAAGATCAAGTAAGAGGTGCATCATATAACGTATATCATAGCACAGGTTCAAAGAACTCTCTCTCTCTCTACCTATCTCTGTTAATTTACTGCGCAATGGTAGTTATCTTTGTAACTTTACGAATCCGATAAGCATGTCAATGTCTAACAGTCATGTTTAGCCGGTAGTTCAAGAAGTGCACTAAAAGTAAACACTGGAAAGCCCGGATCTGGGTAAAGGCAGCTTCAAGAACCGACGGGTACAGGTGATAGACAGCAAGGTTATTCAGAAGTCCCCCACCTATATAAGTGCATCTCACATCAAGCTTTCTCTGCCGCCCGACTGTACCTAGAGCTCGAAACCCGATAATCTCAGTACATACCGAGCAGTTGCACGACAAAACTGTACATCCGGAAAGCTATGGAGCAGCTAGATCCTGGAAGCCTGGTTCAGTATCAGGGCTCATTGCCTCCTTCACCATCATGGCCAGCAGTAGTCTGTACTGACGATATGGCACCTAAGGATTTACTGCGAAGTCGCCCACACGGTGTTCCTACAATACTTATCTTGATCTTAGGCAGCCTGATATTGTGAGTGTCTTCCAACGAATCTGCAAACATGCTAACTCAGATAGTCGCTGGGCAACCTCAAAAGATTTGAGCGAATATGATCCGTTCATGCCAATCCTACAGGGAGAAATAGTAGCAAGAGTATCAGGGTTGAGAGATGCATATGGGATGGCCAACAACCACCTCGACTCTTCCTTGGACTTGGAGTACTGGCGGGAGAGAATGAGAAGTACTATAACCATTGATTCTGATCTCGAATCAGACTCTGGAGACTCCATAGACACCGAATTTCAACAAGCCTTACGCGAAAGTCGAGATGACTACTTGCGCCATAATCCTGCAAGTAGAAGCCTGCTGACGCCCTCTCTATCGCCCCCAACCCCGTTACCAAATCCACAAGTCAGGCGTACTGCAGCAACACAGAAGCGTGCCGGACCGTCTGTAGTCTCCCTACCAAGCAACAATGTAGTAGACCTAACAGACGAGCAAGACCTTACAGACTCGCACAACCCAAAACGAAAAGATCCAGCCCCTAAAAAGCCATTCCAACAGTCCAACATTCTAGAAACCACCAGCCTCTCCAACATCTTCAACAAACCAACCAGCGACACCGTAGACGGCGAACTGTAAGTCCCCACTCTCCTTCCCTTCCCTTCCCCGCCCCCAGCTAACCCTCCTCCCCCCTGCAGCACCCAAAGCAAACACTTCATCCACATCCCCATCGGCCCCACCCCCCAACAACTCCGCATCCTCCCCCAGCACTCCCTCTGGAACAGACCCTACTTCCGCGACCCCCGCCGCGGCCTCAACCATTTTGACTATATCGACAACACCTGGGTCCTGCGGCACCCCGCCCTGCCCCTCGTCAACCCCGCAGACTTTGACTTTGCGGCTGAGTACCTCGAAAGCGGCGGGTTTGGGATCCGACTTCCACTCGATCCGGGTAATAGTAGTAGTGAGGATCATAGTACGGTGCTGACACAGTGTTATGCGGCGTGGAGCGTGGCGGATCGACTTGATATGCATGATCTTATGGAGCATGTGGTTGATAAGCTGGAGAGTATCACGCCGGATAGGGATGAGATGATGGTTTTTGCGTGTAGGATATTTGGGAAGAAGCGGGATGGGGATTTACCTGGGCATTATCGGATCAAGGAGTTTTTGGCCAAGTTTATTGCGGAGAATTGGTGGGGGTATGTGAGGGAGGGTGGGGAGTGGTTTGTGGAGAGGTTGGAGAGGTTGCCGGAGTTGGAGAGGGATGTTTGTGAGAAGAGGTTGGAGGTGTTGAATGAGCGGTTGGATAGGGAGGACGAGAAAGAAGAAGAAGAAGAAGAAGAAGAAGAAGAAGAAGACGGTGGAGACGGTATGGAGGTTGATTGAGGTCATTATAGGCTGATGCATTTTCTATGAAGCGATTTATCACCAACGCACCGATGGTAGCATAAAAGAAGGGTCCTGGCTTTGTTCATCTATAGCATACATGTTACTATTCCAGGTTTGGTTCTGTATCCTGCAACAACGAACCAATTCGAACCAGGAAAGACATAGTCTGAAACATAAATCCGTCCAAATCCATGTTCCACAATACTCCATAAGAACTTGAGGTTACGATTTACTGCTTACGGCAGCTTAGTCGGAATCACTTTCGAATTCAGGTACATTCGGGTCTGGTGGAAGCACACACTGTTAGTCAGGAATCATTCATAGGTAACTCAGTTTACATTGCCCACCACATACCTCTTAGTGCCATGTACTCAAAGGTACCGCCGGCCTTCTCCATCAAGTTGTCTTTTACCAGTGCCAATTCCTCATCTGGAAGCAGGGTATCCGTATCTGCCATGTCGACCGACAGGCGAATACCTTGATTCCCCGGTCCCAACCTATCTATGAAATCCAACAAGCCATCCATGGTGAACTTTGAGATACCGGAGATGGTGACAGTGCGGAGATTGGGCAAGCTCGCTAGATGTGGAAGTACGTCGTCGTTGAGCTCCAGCCCGCTGACGTACAAGTCTTCGAGCAGGACGAGATCGGCGACAATGGTTTTGAGATGATCGTCGCGCAATACCTCAGGAAGGATGAGGTGCAAATCGCGCAATTGGCGGAGTTGCCTCAAAGATTCAACGAGAATATCGAGGTCATCGCGAAACATGCCTTCTGTGTCGCCACTCAGGAACAATACTCGCAGGGAAGACTGTTGATGTACGAGAGCCTGGTGGAATGATTTGTGGTCTTTGAGCGTGTAGGAATCTATTTCTAGACTGCTGAGTTGAATCTTTTCTTCCAACAGTACAGGGGTGATGATTGCGGCCCCAGACTGCAGTTTGGAGAAGCTAAGACGCTGGAGGTTTGAACATTTTTGCAACCATGATATGGTTTCGAGGAAGACGTCGTTTTCGGTTGCCTCGAGGTCAACGGTGCCGTGCATATCCTCGATACGCAGTGTCTTCAAAGCCGTACATCCTTTTAGGAGAGCTAGGTGCGGTATTGAATCTTTGGTCACACATAGGCGAAGATCTTCGAGTGATTTTCCATGGTTGCTCAGTGCGAGGAAGGTCTCGGCGCCTGCTTCAACATCGCTGATGGTTTGTAGCGTTTGCAGCGTATTAGGTCGCATAGAAGAAAGGAACTTGGCGAACTTTTGGTCATTGTTAGTAGAGCGCCATGTGTAGATCATCAGAGAATTGAAGTGTGGGCAATGCTCGTATATGGATGCGTGGACTAGCTCGTCTTCCAGTGGCTTGCCATCCCATAATTCGAGGCTTTGTAGCCGTGGGAGACGCGGTGTCCATCGGACAAGAGCACCAGGTTGAACTCCAGGGTGTTAGTTGTTTCTTCAATTCACTTAAATAGCTTGTACGTACGTTCTCCACTGATCACCTCGAGAGTGGGTGTGTGTTGTGTCACCACTGCAGAATGTCAGAATTTCAAACATAGCATGAGAGTAGATCGCAAACACACCTTCACCAATGGCATCGATGACATCCGCTGTCTTGATTCGCGTAAACTTCCTGCTTTTGATGTTCGTCAGGGTCTCTGTCTTCTCAAACTGCTTCAGTGGACCGGAGAAGAATTGTCTAGGGGTGTAAGTGTCTTAGTCGAGTCTCACCCAGGCCATCTGAACTAACTTTGATATCTTGGCGCGGAATTGGTCGTCTTCGAGGAGGTAACCGAGATCGCGGAAGTCAAGTGATCTGATATAACGACAATAGGGGAAAAGAGTGGCGCCAAGGCTCGAGGCAACAATGGACCGCCATAAGATGGACCATTTCTGGATAGTGAGTAGATTAGTGGCGGCCGGTAAACCGTAGAGATCTTCCCCGCCACCCCGAACCGGTGCAAGATGGTGAGATCTTTTGTTCGTATCAGCAAAGATGATAATCAACTGAGCCGGGCTGGTGTCAAGTACTTGTACAGCTGAGTTAACGCAGGGACGGCAAGGGCGCGGCTCGCACAAGCGCAGTTGAAGAGGGTATCAAATTGCTCCTGGCTGGCGAGTTCCTCGCATAAGAGATGTAAGATATCGTCTGGGAGCACCGCTTGAGCCATGACGTCTTGGATGGGCTATTCATGAAGTTATGTTGTTTACCATACCCCGAGTAGCAGGCGCGATGATGTCAATACGCTAGCGCGTCAAAAACGCGGTCTTTCCGCTTTTGGCCACCTCACGAGCGCTGCGGTATGACATGCATGCCTCTCGCCACTATGCAAATAGTCATACGAAATGGTCGTTCTCAACTTCACCCTCACCCCCGAGGCGGCTTCTAAAGTCCATGATCTTCTTGTCTGTCTAGGCAAATTCAGCGACACCGTAGCCATCGAAGCGCGTCGAGAAAAGGTGGGTTTGCCGTTTGTCCTCAAAGTCAGCTTGTCGTCTCATACGTTTTGTCGCAGTTCACGTTTACTGCACTCAACTCTTCCAAATCCGCATATGCCGCCGTCACTTTAGATGGCAGGCAATTCTTCGCCAGTTATGAGTGTATCCCAAGCCATGGTGGACCCGAGGGTCGCTTCACGTGCAGCATGTACACCAAGGCCCTCTTGTCAGTCTTCAAAGGGCGCCTGTACGATCCAGTAGGGCGGGATGGTGCGATAGATCGCTGTGAAGTGAGCGTGCAAGAACGAGAGAACGAGACACAATGTCGGTTCATTGTCAAGATGGTTTGCAACCAGGGTGTTATCAAAACATACAAGCTCACTTACGAAGCTGTGGATGTGATGCATGCACTGTTTGATCGGTCGGTAGCAAAAAACCGGTGGGCCATGCACGCTGGTGCTGTGAGAGAGTACATTGAGTATTTTGGTACCAAAACCGAAATGCTCGACATATTTGCAGGAGACGACAGTCGCTGCGTATTCAAGAGTTATACCGAAAAGATCTCCAATGGAAAGGAGATCTTGAAGCATCCACTCGTCACAGCCGTGGCCGTCAACACATCAGATTTTGAAGAGTTCGTCGTACAACCCGGCATGCACATCATCATCAACGTCAAAGACTTCAAAGCCATTGTCATGCATGCAGACACTTTGAAGACAAACTTGAAGGCCTTCTACTCTCAGCCGACTCGGCCGTTACAATTCAGTTATGGATGCGATGGTCTGTTTTGCGAATTTACGTTGATGACTTCGGGCAACTACACCGCTGCTCCGCCCGCACCCATACCTGCCCCTGCGCCTCAGACATCATACAACAGGAATACATCTCGTACGCCATCAACAACGGCGTTGGAGCGTGAAGGTAGTCGCAGCTTTCAGTCCGATATGCCTCCACCAGTACAGCCGGCATCTCGACGTGAGGGTTCAAGCCGCCTAGGATCTCGCCAGACCTCAGTACAGGCGCAGTCGCCGCATCGCGATCCCGAAAGTCTTTTCGTACCTGAGGATGAGGATGCGGCATGGGCGCCTATGGATTATGAGAAAGAAGAGACACTTGGTTGGGATGCCAGTGCCACTCACGATGCATCAGCTTTCCCAACCTTTACAGATAGCGGCAGTACTTCGAGGGCAAACACATCCGAGAACAACGAGGTGTTCGAGCCCACTCAGCGTGTATCACAGATCAAGGGATTATGGTAGCCGAGTGGCATTGGTGGAAACATTGCATACTGCAGAGAAAATAAATCGAAAGCCCCAGCAGACGCCAATTTATATCAAAAGGCGAATATTTATCATTTACGCTTGGATCATTCTTGCAGTGCCCATGTGTACCGGCAACATGAAGATACGACAGAATGACGTGGGTCTCGCGTACCTACTTGCCGGTGGATGGTGGGGCTCAAAGAGAAAACAGCAGACCCCAACCATTCCAAGCCCGTAGTCTGGGAACGAAGCAAATTCTCGATATAGTCAACTTTCAGGACTTTCTAATGTCGCCAAAACGTATCCTGGTAATTGCTGGCTCAGATAGTTCAGGTGGGGCGTACGTACGCATACATGCATCCGCCCCTCCTTCAATCAGCCAGTCAAACTAACTATCCACCCATACCAACAGCGGACTAGAGGCTGATCAGAAGGTCATTGCAGCACACGGCTGCTATGCAATGACTGCTACTACCGCGTTGACTGCACAGAATACGCTAGGTGTGCAGGACATACATCATACACCCCCGGACTTTGTGAAGAGGCAGATTGATGCTGTTTGTGATGATATTGGGGCAGATGTTGTCAAGACTGGTAGGTCTACAGATAGACGATAGCATCGTGTACCTGTTTCAAGACGATGAAGCTCACATTTAACAGGCATGCTTGCGTCAGCAGAGACGATCAAAATTGTCGCCAACGCGTTGAAGAGACACAATATCAGCACGAGTGTTGTTGATCCTGTATGTTCTGCTCACCCGTTTCATATGAATGATTAGACATATCCAACGATCTGAATCACATTCTAGGTAACGGTCTCGACATCAGGTTCACAACTTCTTCCCGAAGCTGCGGTTACAACACTAATCGAACATCTTTTCCCTTACACAACGCTTCTAACACCAAACCTCCCAGAGGCAAAACTTCTTTTGAAAGCTGCAGGCGTTGAAGTGCCGGACCCGCAGAACGTTGATGACATTGTTGCGATGGCACGGCATATCCATGAGAGAGGACCCAAATGGGTGTTACTTAAGGGAGGCCACCTACCATTAACACGCGGTCACTTTGTCAGTAAAGAGGAAGCGGACCGGGAAGTAGTGCTAAACGTGCTGGTTGGAGATAGTGGAGTCACCTTGATAGAGAGTGATTACTTACAATCGAAGAACACCCATGGCACAGGGTGTTCACTTGCTTCAGCGATCGCGTGCAACCTTGCTCTCGGTATGCCTATGACCAAGGCTGTGAAGGAAGCGAATCGATACATTGAAGCCGGAATCAAAACAGCGACGGATATCGGGCGGGGGAATGGGCCGATCAATCATTTCCATTCAATATACATTCTCCCTTTTACACCCGGTAACTTCATCTCGTACCTTCTTGATCGAGAAGAAGTGCAGAGGCCGTGGAAAGAGTATACGGAGCATGAGTTTGTACAGAGGATGGGAGACGGAACGCTACCACTCGAAAACTTCATGTACTATCTTGTGCAAGATTACCAGTTCCTCGTAAGTCCTCTATTTCATTCATGCCACATAGATTTCTATCACAGAAACGGCTGATGATCTTATAGGTGCAATTTGCAAGAGCTACCGCTCTCGCCGCATACAAATCCAGCAACCTCCAAGATATCGGTCGCTCCGTCCAACAGATTGTCACCCTTCAAGAGGAAATTCAGCTTCACATTGATTTCTGCAGAATGTATGGACTCTCTGAAGCCGATATCATCAGCGAGGAAGAGGACCAGGCTACCACGGCATACACGCGCTACGTCCTTGACATTGGCATGTCGCAAGACTTCCTTGCCTTGCAGATAGCCCTTCTCCCTTGTCTGATAGGCTACGGCATTATTGCTAAGCGGCTATATGAGGACCCAAAAACAGTCAGGTTTGGCAGTAGATACTGGCAGTGGATTGAGCAGTATGTAGCGGATGAGTACAGGGGTGCAATGATGAGGGGAAGCGAGCTTGTGGAGAAACATGCAGCAGGCCTAAGTCCAAGCAGAGTGGAGGAACTAGCTAAGGTGTTTGTCCATGCGACTAAAGTAAGTACTGATGGCAAAGCGGGTGCTTCGTGAGTGCGCTAACGGCGAGCAGATGGAAAGAGGTTTCTGGGACATGGGATTGCGCGCTGGGAAATAGGTTGAATTGAGTTGAATTGATGGGTTGTGGATGCATGCCATGTCACCCTATCACCGGCCCTGGGTCATGCTACCATTTCAACATGTTTGCTGCGACGGAGACTCTAGCCCTTTACAAAAGTCAATGCATCGATGACGGAAGGCCCGTGTGGCAGCCTCTATCTGAAGCGGTGAATGCATTGCTTGTTGCTGGTGGTGGTGGTGGTGTTGTTGTTCTTCGTTCGCTACGTGTCGGGCGTTATTCGCATCAGAGCAGCAGCCCCACCAACAGCAATATGGAGGCGCATGTCAAATTTTGCAGTCTCTCGGTGGAATGGTAGTGTATCTGCAGTTCGGCCCAAGAGTGGCGAAATGGAATTCTAGATGGCTTCCCCGGCCTGATAACGGCAAGTTAGGTGCTAACCGGAAATAGCCAGACCCTTCGCCCTAGCGCCGCTAGCGTCTCAAAAAATGTGCAAGCGCAACAGAGGCAAGGCAACTTTTCCTGGCGCGTTCTTCCCTTTCACTTCTTCTCTCATACACCTTCACCCTCTTCTATCAGTGCTTCTTTTATCGCACAACCCGCGACACTCTTTCTGTCGCTTTACAACATCTTAATATAACCTCGCGGTCTCAGATCTCGAAACACGCTCTCTTAGACCGAAAGGCGCTTCTTTGACGCCAGTCTCTACCTCACACACGCACATCATGTCTTACGGCGGTGGATATGGCGGCGGCGGTCGCGATGGCGGCCGTGGCTATTCAAACGGGTACGACTACAGCAACGCTGGATACGGGTCTTATAGCAACTCGACAAGCCAATATGCATCGTACGGGTACGACGATTCATCCCCTTTACACGGGAAAGGCATCACAGTCGTGTTTCATGGACACCCTCCATCTGCTACATTTCTTTTTTCGGATTCTACGCGCTGTCACAGTCCGGAGACCGCGCCGCTTTGCTTGCTTTTGTATGTCGAGCACGCGGTCACGTACTTGCTGCGACAACGTAGAATTCTCCCTTCGTCACACATCACCTCTTTTCGACAGTTGCTAACAGTTTTCTTAGTGGCGGATATGGCGGCGGCTCCAACGGCTACTCTGGCGGCGGTGGTGGTTACGGCGGCGGTGGCTATGGTGGTGGCGGCTACGGTGGTCGCGATGGAGGTGACCGCATGTCGCAGCTGGGCCAAGGCTTGAAACAGCAGCAATGGGGTATGTCAATTTGCAGCACGATTTACGGAAAAATAGCGCTAATACCTGAACAGATCTCGATGCTCTTCCCAAATTCGAAAAGTCCTTCTACAAGGAGGATCCCGCAGTCACCGCGCGCTCCGAGGCTGAGGTTGCCGAATACCGCAAGGAGCACCAGATGACTGTCAAGGGCACAAACATCCCCAAGCCAGTCACAACTTTCGATGAGGCGGGTTTCCCATCCTACGTTATGAACGAGGTCAAGGCTCAGGGCTTCGCAAAGCCTACTGCTATCCAAGCGCAGGGTTGGCCCATGGCTCTCTCTGGTCGCGATGTCGTTGGTGTTGCTGAAACTGGTTCCGGAAAGACGCTCACCTACTGTCTTCCCGCCATCGTCCACATCAACGCTCAGCCTCTCCTCGCTCCTGGTGATGGTCCCATCGTTCTCATCCTCGCTCCCACTCGTGAACTTGCTGTCCAGATTCAGCAAGAGATCAGCAAGTTCGGAAAATCTTCGCGCATTCGAAACACCTGTGTCTACGGAGGTGTTCCCAAGGGTCCTCAAATCCGTGACCTTGCCCGCGGTGTTGAAGTGTGCATTGCCACTCCCGGACGTCTTATTGATATGCTCGAAGCAGGAAAAACGAACCTCCGCCGCGTCACCTACCTCGTTCTAGACGAGGCCGACCGCATGCTTGACATGGGTTTTGAGCCTCAGATTCGCAAGATCATTGGCCAGATTCGTCCCGATCGTCAGACTTGCATGTGGTCGGCTACATGGCCCAAGGAAGTCCGCCAACTGGCTGCTGACTACCAGAAGGACTGGATCCAGGTCAACATTGGTTCCATGGACCTCTCTGCTAACCACCGTATCCAACAGATTGTCGAGGTCTGCACAGAGTTCGAGAAGCGTGACCGCATGGCCAAGCATCTCGAGACCATCATGAGCGACAAGGAGAACAAGATCCTCATCTTCACAGGTACCAAGCGTGTTGCGGACGAAATCACCCGATTCCTTCGTCAGGATGGCTGGCCGGCGCTTTGTGAGTTGATCTTTTCCCTTTATAATAAACACTGCTAACATAATTTTAGCCATCCACGGTGACAAGGCGCAAAACGAGCGTGACTGGGTCCTTAACGAGTTCAAGACGGGCAAGAGCCCAATCATGGTTGCTACTGACGTAGCTTCCCGTGGTATCGGTATGATTGCAAACCCCCAACACTCCCTCTTCCCCAGCCCTACCTCAACTATTATTATGCGTGAACTGCCACTGTGCTCTGCTTAGGTCGTCTTGTGCGCTTGTTACATTCGCTCCCATGACATCGTCCAGGGCTTGCATCTCTCTCGAATCTGATCCCCAGGGATCCTTGGTCACGCTGGTGAGGCTTATAGTCTTCGCTACCTTCTGTTTCTGGTATTACCGTTGTATTACTGAAGCAAGCTGCCTGAGATATTTGACTTGATTAAGTCGCAGTCTCTTCCAAGGGTTTCCTAGACCAGGAGATATCCACAGCCTTCCCACTGGACTTGATGCCGTGATCTTCGTTGTAGCGCACAGAGACGGTTGCATGCAACATACTGCAGCTTCACGCGATCCAATCATGATCGTCGTCCGCTCTGTTTTTTATCAGTCACTAACCTTTGCTTTCAAAGATGTTCGCAACATTACTCACGTGTTCAACTATGACTACCCGAACAACTCGGAGGACTATGTCCACCGTATTGGTCGTACTGGTCGTGCTGGCGCTAACGGAACTGCCATTACCCTTTTCACTACAGAGAGTATGTATATTCATGTCCATTGCTGACATTCAATTGCTAACAACGAATCAGACTCCAAGCAAGCTCGTGACCTCGTCCAAATTCTCACAGAGTCCAAGCAGCAGATTGACCCCCGTCTTCATGAGATGGCCCGCTACGGCGGTGGCGGCGGCGGTGGTCGCTGGGGAGGTGGCCGTGGCCGTGGAGGAGGCCGCGGCGGAGGCCGTGGTGGTAGGTTTCGTTAGCCCTTATGACAACGAACAGACTCTAATTGGTACATTAGGCTGGACTGGAGGTAACGGTGATCCCGTCCGCAACAGCCGCTGGTAAACATGCTGTCGACGGCGCTCGCTTGTCACGCCATCAGAACGATGAGCATCGATTTCAATCCTTGTTTGGCGTTGGAGGTCGTCATTTCGGACTTGCCATGTTTCCATCCCTTTTCCAAGTGCGGCTGAAAGCCGCTGCACGTTCTCAGGCTCTGTCATACGCTGATACCCCAAAGACAGGGCTGTGATGTCGGCTTGGCAGAACAGTTCTCCTGCATATTAGACTGGTATAGGTTTTCCTTGTTTATGATAGCTGCATGTATGCCGCAGCTGTCCGCAGTCATTTCGTCACGTTGCATTGTGGCGCCGGCGTTTACGTCCAGAAAAAAGAAAAGTTTCATCAGGTAATAGTCAATATAGAATGCATTATGTCTATGACAACTATAGTTTGCTGCCTCATTGTGTTGTTTTGAAATATGTTGTGAGGTGACCTCTATTTGAGAGTATTGTGTATTGCCCCTCGTATCTTGAACAAGTTGCTCTCACAAGTTGGAATCGTTATGATCACGTCAAGACTGTTGTACAAATTAATGGTCAGTCCATTCACTATTCTTCTGCACCTTGGCCTTGTGCAGTTGATGTCAGTTTTCCGTCCTTTTCTGCCTTCTCTTTACTCTGTTAGGCAATAGATCGAGGTTATTACAATGTGTATGGAAATATGCTTGCCTGGTATTCTCTATTTAAAGATACCAAAGGAACAATGTACAATCAGCATTACAAATATTGAGAATTAAAGCAGACATCGCTTTCAAGCAAATAAGTAGAAGATCAAGAAGAGTAATGTAAATTCAAGACTTACCATATACACTAGTATTCTATGGAGAAAATCAAATGTCGATAAGCTTACCTGCATATTTGCGCGATATCCCAAACCCCCTTCCCCATCCCTCTCTCTTACCTGAATATCCAATCTACCAAACCATGCACCTCCTGCGATTAACATCCTAATCTCTATATTCAAGCATCTTCCTCTTTGTTTTACTTTGACAACTTCACTCCTCTGCACACACACACACACCTTCACCTTAACCTGCTGGAATCAGTACATCTCCCCCCATCCCCCCAAACCTGTAGGACTGAAATATACATATATATATATGTGTGTGTGTATGTTGGTTCATATTCACGACTTTAAAGTTGGGGGGGAGGAGAATGTGGATGTTGTAGAGAAGGAGTGGGTGGGAGTATGAAGGGGTGGGTGTGAATGTAGATGTGTGGGTAGGTAGGTAGTTAGAACCATGGATCGAGTGGTGGAGGGAGGGAAGGAAGGAAGAAAGGAAGAAAAGCAGGAGTGTGGTGTGAGCGTTTGCTCTTTTTTTTCTTCTTTGATATAGATGGAGTGTGAGAGTTGATATCGGGGGAATGTGAGAGGGAAGAGGATAAAGGAGTGGAAGTTTGATGGGAGAAGAAAGGAGAAGGGGAAAAAGATAAGAGAAGTGGTATGTGAGGTAAGGAGGAGAATATTTCTGATTTTATGATAAAAAAAATGCGTGTATTGTTCAACTCTTGCATGTCGAGAAAATGTAGACACAAATGAAGATGACAAGTATGCGATACAGCTAGAATAAGGGAACTGATGTTGCAATAACTGCATGCGTCGTTGTCATGGTATTTTAGGACACTGAAGTCACGTTTAAATTCCAGGAATGAATGTCGAAATGGACGATGCGAGTTACAATTGTATCTATTGCTAATGAGGTGTGCTTCTGTTGCTCCCTCCCATAAGTATTACTGCGAGTTTGCTTGTTTTTGCAAACTGTGTAGAGATAATGTGCATCATCACACAGAGCATCACTTCCTCACTTCCTCACCAGACTGGTTGTAATAGCAAATATCCCAACAGAACAACTGCATAGTAGAATGGCTCCGCGGAAATTGTGGAAGAAGCATTTGTATACTCATGGAAGATACCAAACAAGGGTCGAGGGGATGAACAGTACGCATGAACAGAAAGGGCAACCTCCCCACATGTCCGCGGACAAAGGCAATCAAAATGTCGGTGAGAATCAATGTTCAAACACACCTTTCCAAGTAGGGATCTCGAAATTGCAGCATGTGTAATGAAACCCTGGAAATTACAAGAAGGCGCTTAGAGCGGGATCATGGCGGGGTTGCTAGCGGATGCAATACACACATGAGAAAAGTGAGTCATTTTTTGACTCTCCTTGGCTTCTGATAGCTCGACTGGGCAAGCATCAGATGTAAATAACTCTGAGCAGAGTCAAGATAAAGTGTAGACTAGCAAAGGTCCGAAGAACACCGGATATCCAGAAAATGGCTGGGGGCGGAGAGGGAAGGGAGGCCCGCGGATCGGGGGGCGATTGTGAGATGGCGCAAACGCTAGGTGACCCATGGTCCGGGAGACCCGTCTACGCATAAACAAAGTAATCGGTCATATTTGTCGGCGTGTGTAGATGAGTATCGCGAGGGCGAGGGGTATCATGTGCGTTGACATTATCTTTGAACGTGGAAGCGGATCCTGGAAAAGCGTGTACAGGTGTTATCCGCGTGAGAAGACACGTTGATCAGCGTGTGGTGTCGTGCAGTAGCGGGATCGGTCTAATTGTCAACCTGCAGCAGATGATTTGCATACTTGGCTTTGGATCAACTACTACATGACCATGGTCTGGAACTCTCTCAACCGTTTTTTTTTCTGACAATACCAAACAGATAAACGGTATCCCTGTAGCTTTGCCATGCTGAGTGCTGCAGTTGTAGCCAGTAATCGACCCATCTGTCTCATTTGGTGGGTGCGTCTGCCTCGTTCCATGGGACACTTAGCGGAAGCCAGGCCGGTTGTTGACAAGCGTTCGTGGTCAATGACGGTAGCGTACATCCAAGCTCGGTACCAGCAGTATCACCCTGGCCACAGTCATGTGTTCGAGGCGAGTTATTAGAACGGTCAAGTTTGGCATGAGATCTAGACACCATGTCCAGATCTATGCCGTGCGTTTCTGTATACGGGGTCAGTGAACTTACACCTGCGATCTGCAGCACTGGGGCCGGGAGTGTGTAATCCGAACCACCAGACCTAAAGTCTGAATATTGCTGCGGCCATTTCCGAGACTGCTGCTTTGGAATTGATTTCAGGAGAAATGACGCGTGTCAACCAGAACAGGGACTGTGTGGTGCAGCTCGATGCTGTCTTGTCATGCGCTCCGCATACCTGAGCTGCACTGGATGCCGTTGGTTGACAGATGACCAGGCAATGGGGCCCTCGTGTTCAGAGGTGCGTCCTGCTTGTCGACCTGGACCCAAGTTACCACGGTCGAGCGCTAGGTTCGCGCCATCAATCGGTGGGATTGGGGTGGCCAACTGGAAGCCGTTTCATCTTGCGATTGTGTAAACTAAAACATAACAAGCTTTATTGATTTTCGCCGGCGGGGCGAGGGGACAATTTCCATGTGTTGGGAACTGTGGATAACCGACAGAAACTGTTGCACACGATTCAACCCGATATTCGAGGGTCAAATGTGACGTTGTAACTCTCGAGCGTAGGATGGATGAATCGCGTGGATGCTGTGATCGAGCAACCCGGTGGCCCTTCCATGGGGGTGTGTTTCGTGTTTCACGTGGATTCGACATGGAAGGTTTTGTGTAGGAAATAAAATGAGGCAATTCACACACAGTTCACGACAGGCAGATAGATGGTCATGAAGCCGGTGAGTGAAGACTCCGATGCACTAGTGCTGCACAGTCATGGCTGGAGAGGACAAGGAAGGGCCAGGCGAAAGAGGCCTGCAGCCAAGGCAGCAGGTGACGACAGGGATCAGGCCAAAGACAGCGTGCAGGCCAAGCTCGCCCCAAAGGGATCTGCAAGCTGCAACGTCGGCCATTCTTCGGTTGTTCTGGATGCTGTTTGTGAGGGCGAGCTCACACACATACGCACACATATCCTGTAGTTACAGTCGTTTATTTGTCAGCGATGTCGTGAGTGAAATGGTGTGTTGGTGTGTTTAGACAAGAGGAAAGGGATGGGTGCAAAGGCCGGCTTCGCGGGGTACACAGGGCTTGGGCTCGACTCCACGGCCTACTGTTGGTGTATCGGATACGACGGCCAGAGGCATTGGACCCTCTCCAATAAGTGGGCGAGTGCATGCGAGACTATGTCATGACCGAAGATGATACAGGTGGTTGAGGTAGATGAACACGAGCAAGACAGACAATGTTGCCCCAGTACCGTGGAAATTGTTGAGCATGTGTCTGTGGCCACGCCTTTGGTGACGTGGTTGTTTGCAGTGACTGGGGGTTTGAGGAGAGCAAGTCGCGATGATACTGCTGCTGCTCCTGCGTGTTTCTCTCCTGCTGCAGCCGACCAAACGAGGAAGGTGAAGGGAACATGTTTGTGGTAGTGGCGTGGCGCGGAACCTACTCCGACGTTGCACACACAATGCATCTCATCTCCATCCGGCACGCCCGATCAATACGACGTCGCATGTATTTATTAGAAGATGACGACGGTAATGGTGATAATAATGATGATGATGATAATAATGATGATGATGATAATAATGATGATGATGATAATAATGATGATGATGATAATAATGATGATGATGATAATGGCAGTATGCGACTAAGCGCTGACGTGCGTCTGTACAGGCCATGGTGGTTTTCTAGATTATGTGCAGCTGAGGCGTCTAGGCCGTCGACGTTGGCAATGTAAGTAAGGACGTAGTACATACATACATACTTACAGTACGTAAGTTGGCTGACCGTCCGGCCTCGAGCAGCATTACAATAGATAGCTACTTTGCTTACAGTTCCATGCCACGGCCCCATGTCCAATACGGCAAGGATAGTTGGAGTCGGGCTTCTAGTGGAGGAAGAATGCACAGTCGAGGGTGCAAAGCAGGGTAGAGGGCATCTAGCCCCATGTTCCATGTTCCATGTTCCATGTTTGCAACGCGCTGCATGCGTGCGCATCGCGGTCGCCCTCGCTTCCTCATTCTATCGGCGGAAGGTAGCCCGCTGGGCTGCGCCATGCCGCGTAGTCTATTACGAGGGAAGCGAATAATTTCGGGCTTGTACAGGTGATGTGTGTGTGCGTCGGCGTGCAGCAATGACCATGTATGGATGTTTACCAAGTTGTCCAAGGTCGGTCTCCAAAGCGGCCATGGTAGCGCACGCATCGTGACACCTATAGTCTGGTAAACTCCGCGACTCCGCCTGCTGCCTCTGACACGCCATGACCAAAGGTGCGCGCTTTCGCTTCTTCCAGGGAAGCTCCGTGCATATCTCCGCCACGAGGCATCGCTCGGTCCAACTCGACCTAATGCCACCGATCCTTAGAAAAAGCCACAAGCCATGTTTGGTTCTGCGGGCAGGGGGCGGCCCCTGTCAGTGTCACTCGCTCGCTCGACTTGCACCAGCAGAGCGTTCCTGGACACCAGTCTGCCAGAGTTTAGCCGCCGTGAGCCCTGGAAATGCATCCCTCTTGGCCAAGCCCTAGTCTGGTCTCCTTATAACGTTTTTGACATGGCAATGGCTGGGGGTCAATTTTTTTTTCTTCAATTCTCATTGTTATGATACGTTGGCCTATGACTCGCGACCCAGGGACCCCTCTTCATGTATGTCATCAGTTCACACACCAGACGGAAATTGTTGACAAGACCATGCGTGTCTCGTCAGGACGTATTTTTGTCCGCGGATCAGACCATGGGTGCGGCCGATACTCGCAAGGTGCCATGATGCTGGCCTGTGGCTGACATTCACGGGTGCGACTTGGGGCATGACTATGTACAGTGAATTGCATACATGGACATTAAGTGTGTAGACATGAAGTTGAGATAGTCTAATGGCGGCGTGGTGTTCGCGTTATGATCGAGGTTACCGCCCGCTCCCGTTCGACGGCGCATGTGCAAATAGTTAGTGGCATCTATTCGTATTCATCCTGGGTCCGATCAGTCTTGGTACTGGGCAGCCAATCACATGACAGCCATCCTGACGAGCTTCACTCATGTTGCTTCTGCTCAACAGGTGCTGAGAGAGGGTGGGTATTATCACGTCCTGTTTGCACAGCACAAAGCCATCTATGACGACAACACTCGAGTGCATTCAGGCGAATGTCATAGGCAGCCAAAGGGGGTGGCTGGCCTGGATGCTCTCGGATGCTGGCAACCGGACCAGGTGGGCTTGGAATGGCCGTGGCTAGGCAATGGTCGCAGATGTACCGTTCAGCCGTTGAATATCTAGATGCGTACAAATGCCACATACACGAGTGCAGTGACATGGCATGTGGCTTTGGGGCTGCCAAGGCAGCAGGGACGTTGATCTCAAGAAGGAAAGACAGCAGCAAGGGAGGGGGTGTCGAGACCCGAAGCGAAATAGCAGGGTGGTTTTTGCGGGCATCGAGGCCGAAGCAGTAGTAGAGAAGCAGGAGATGCAGTGGCAGGCAAAACGGCAAGGTTTGCGGGATTGCCAGATGGTGGGGGCCAGATGCAGCAGAGTCTTGTCTGCTGACAGCAAAACCGGCATGGATGAAGGATGCACAAGGAGAAAATCACGATGCGATAGCGGTATGCTGAAGTTTGCGAAGGCGAAAGCGGGGGTTTGAGGCGAGCGCAAGACGGCCCATGCGACATGTGGAGGGTCGAGGATGGGTTAGTGGATCTGGACATGTGAGATGCCGTAGCTATGATGCCGGGCGCGGCGGCCACCAGAGCATGGGGCACTCGGGCCTTGCGTCAGTGGATGGGGCAGAAGGTAGTCGGTCAGAGTCAGGCGGAGGGGAGTAAGTAGAGTAGGTGGATGTAGGATATAGCATGTAGCATGTAGCATGTACAGTAGTGTAGATGCGGCGAGGCTGCGAGGCCCGAGGAGATCTCAACGTCTTGTGGCATCCCTCTGCCGGACGTTGCAGGTTGCTTTTCGCCCTCTGGCACACCCTCACATTCACTCACACCCACACCCACACACCCACACACGGCAGGCCAGAGGGCATGTGCGGTGCGGTGCAGTACGGTCGGGATTCGCTCTCATGGACGCATTGGGCCAGTCCTGCCGGCGGGCGAGGTCTGTGCCATGTCCAATATTTGCATGCAGTCGTTTTGCAGGCCGCTCTTGCCGGGGGGCCCGCAGAAGCCCGCTGGCCGGGTGGTGAAGATTGTCGACGCGGTGATTGCAGATTGTGTGCAGCCGCGGGCGCATTTTTCTTTTTGCGTTTGGACATGGGCGTGCTACGGACGAGGTCGGTGGTGTACATGTATGTATGTATGTGTGTATAGTATACTAGCTATGTATATTGCCAAATGGCAGGTGCATGCCATGTAGGTAGTACTGTGGCCCGACGTCCCTCCAGCGTGGGTTTGCCGCGTCTAGCGCGCAGTGCTAGCTCTCAGCCTCATGCCATGGCTGCATTCTTCTTTGCACGTCGACCTCGTATGGACAGCGACACACGGGCAGCCCACGCACGTTCGCACGCCGGTATGGATGGATGGGCATGGAAGGGTGGGTTGCTGGATGGATGATGGATGGAGGGATGCTGGCACTGGGTGGACTGGATGCACGCACGCACGCGCACACGCACACGCACGCGACCGGCGTGAAGGCACCGCCATGCTCGGCTCCCTGGCTTCCTGGCCTCCTGGCTTCCTGGCGCAGCGAGAACAAAACGGGAGCAAAGGGCGGTCAATACGTCAGGACGCCGGTTAGTCAGCAGGTGCACGGAACGAGGGCGTGTCGGACTATTTTTCTCACTAGTGCTGCTCCCCTTCTTGTCGCCTAACCGTCTTCTGTGTTAGCACCCTCTCTAGCCTACATCGCGAATCTGACCTGCTCAACCACCACTACCACCACCGTCCCAATCCCAAGCAGTGCCTGGTACCAGCCAGTGCCTTGCCCTAACGCTGCCGTCACCCTTACCCCCCCTTCCCCCCTCCCTTCCACCCCCAGGCCCCCAGGTCATCCTAAGCATACCAGATCGCGCACCCGCAGTGCGACTACACGTGCAACTGCCACCAAGCAACGCGATCGCCGCCCACCCGGCGCGTTCGTCACTAAGGCGCTCCACGCTCCACTGTTGCTACGAGCCCTCTACCGCTGCACCCTCGCAGCTCTGCTCTGATCTGCCCTGGTCTGCTTTGCGCTGCACCCACTGGCTGCACTGCACGACGCTGCACTGCAAACTGCACACCTCTTTCGTCTGCCCAGCCTCGCCAGTCTCTTAACCCACGAGACGCCTCCAAAGCAGACTTGCCCTCGGACACATCTCTCTTCTGCTGCTATCGTCGTCGCCGTTCGCCGCCACTCGCCGACGTACGCTTCCTGGCCCTCCCCCCCTGCCACGCTCGTTGTGCGTGCCAAATCCGCAGCGAACGCCGCGACAGGAGGCTGATCGCTCGGCACGCTCGGCGCAGTTGAGCATTCTGGGACACGCAGCGACTGGGAGAGAGCCACAGTGTGCGCGAAACCTTCAGTCATCGTTACCACAACGGGCCGACTGTCGCCTTTGCCCCATCGCCGCGCGCGGAGCCAGTCAGCGACGCACATCCAGAGCGACCTCTTTGGTAGCCGCCTGCGCGCCCCTCGGCCAACAGGCCCAACCCAACCCTGGTTTCTTCGTCACTAGCGCACTCCAACCACGGACGCGCACGCCCCCCCTCGCGCACCAGAAGCCCACCCTCACGCTGGCCTGCGTCCCACACTCTGCTCGCCGCGCCATCCCCTCCTCGTGCTAGCCGCTCCACCCGCAGCAGCAGTCATTCCCACTGTTACGGCTCGGCTTTACCGACTAGCACTGCATCCCTGTCACTGCCTTGACGGGCGCGAATTACCTCATCGAGTGTGCTAAGGCCTGCTGGGCAAGCCGCCATTTCTTCCACGCCCCTCGATTGGCCCTCGCCCTCCACGCGCACGCCACTGAGTCTAAAAGCCTTTAGGCCGCGCTCTCACTAGCTGTGTTCCAAATTCACTCTCGCCCCAGCAGACCCGCAGTGCAAGCTCGTCCTTTCACTAGCACCAATTGTGTAACCTTTGCGTTGCACTTCACTCTGCATCGCGCCAGCTGCTCCGCGATTCGAGAGATCTCTGTCCGCTAGCTACCTCCCCTGTCCCGGTGCCCTCGACCTTGCACCTTCCGTGCATCTCTTTTCGACGGCGCATATTTGCCGAACTGCTTGTCCCTCCACCTGGGCGTCGTGGAAAACACACCGTCTGCAAATCATCCGCGTTTAACTTCCACGCTACCCACGACCTGACCACTTCGCTTCTCCGGTTTTCTGGCTGTGCATCTCTTGGCCGAACCCAGGCTACGTCTTTATACGCTCTAGCTGCCTGTCTTCCACAGACCGCGGCAAATCATCCGAAGACGGTTCGCGACGGACATATCTCTGCAGCCATTCCTCCCTGTGGGCGCACGCATCCAACCATCCAGCCTCAGCTTAGAGTCCGTCCAAGCTACCTTCGACTCTTGACCTCTCTGAACAGTCTATGGACGCACGACAAGCAGACTACCCGCAGTCAGGTTTGCCCTCGCCCTACCCAACCTTTCCTGAACCAGTTTCTGAGGGAACCTCTGCAGATCAAGCATCTGCTGCGCAATACCCTCCCCAAGGACAAGATCCTCGCTCTTCCAACCTCACGCCCAGCTCAGACTACAGTCTGAATCCCTCGTCTGCTCGATCAGGCTCATTCCCCGAATACATTCAGCGTTCGTATCAACCAGCTGCTCAAGGGCAAGCTCCCGGTGGTATGGCGCAACAACAGAGTCCGTCAATGCCTATCCCAGATGGTCAAGCAAATGGCCATCAATCACCACAGCAACTCAAGTCTGACTCGGATGTACCTATAGATCCATCAATCGCCGCCCAGACGAGCCCGACTTACGCCAGTCACCAACAGCAATACTCTCCCTACACACCCCACCACGACATGCAGCACTACCCGGGTCAACCCCAAACACCCATGGGCTACCCATCGCGCCCTGAATGGGCTGGCCATTACCCTCAGCCGGGCATGCACTACGGTCATCCCGCCTCTTCAGGTCCCCCGGCGCCTGCAATGGTTTCTCCTGTTCAGCGACCACCAACTGTAAGTCGTTATATCGCCCCCCCTTCTAATATAGGCCCATCAATACTGACAGTGTGCGCGCGCACAGGGCGGACACCCCTTGTCTACAGTCTACTCATTTGTTCCCATTCCCGGCGCACAGCAACACAAGCGACCACGCCGGCGATATGAGGAAATTGAGCGCATGTACAAGTGCGGCTGGAACGGGTGCGAGAAGGCTTATGGTACTCTGAACCACTTGAACGCCCACGTTACCATGCAATCTCATGGGTCAAAGCGAACACCGGAAGGTGAGTGCTTTTTTTTCCTCTACTCCGTTTTCGTTGGTCAAACACGTCATGGTTGTTGTTGTGGTGGTGGCCCTTGCAAGGCTAGTGCGCTAAGTTAGCACCTGGGATTGTGCTGGTGCAGCGCCATAGTGGTCGCGCTCCCCCCACACTGGTAGCTTCTGACGACGGAAGCTAACAAATATCGATCCTTGCGCCTTGCTTTCTTGGCATAATAATATATGTTTGATATAGATACTAACTGAACCTTAACAGAATTCAAGGAAATTCGCAAGGAGTGGAAGGCCAAGAAGAAGGAGGAAGAGGCCGCCCGCAAGGCTGACGAGGAGCGACACCGTGCCGACGCGCAGCAGCGCGCTCACGAAGGTGGTGCCCCCGAAGCTCCCGTCTACGGACAGATGCGACAGTCAGTTGGTGTCCCCGGGCAAGCGCCCCAACATCCTCAACTCCCTCCGATCGGGTATCAGCCTGCGGCCTCTGGCAACACGGCTGCTCCTCAATACGGCACCCAAAGCCCCGGTCTTCCGGAGGGAATGGCTCAGTATGCCACCCCCAACAGCAATGCGTACAACAGTCCCAATAGTAACAGCAGCAGTTATCCACAATCGCCCTATGGACAGAACCCCCAAATGTACCAACAGAACCACTAAACGTGGTCTGACAATCGGCGAAAAACGCGACTCAATCGAAGCCCAACCTTGCACGACGGTGTATTAAAGGCCACTTCGCTCTTTCTCGGCTACTCGCGCGAGTGTATTGACGACTCTCCTTTTGGTGGATGTTTTTCGCGACCGTGTCGCGGCTTCACGCGACAGTCACAGCATCTTTCTCCTCTGGCGGTGCTTGCATTTTCACTTGGCGGCGGCTGTATGTTTTTCTACTTATGGGTGTTTACGAGGGAGATTCAATGAACCATGATGCGCGCAGCATGGCTACGGCCAAAGTACAGATATTTGCGTAAAGAGTTAGTTATGGCTCCAAGGTCGTCTTGTGTGTGTCATGTCATGACGAGGGCTCTTTTGGGGCGGCATGCATGGGCACGGTTATACTTTCTTCTTTGATCATATCTTTTGCGCATCTCGGTGACGAGATTTTTCCAAAATTTCCCTGGCTTTTTTTTTCTTTCAGACTTTCATCATTACGGGCTAGAACAACTGCATGCGAACCGGCGCTCGAAACAGAAACAATTGACCAATCCAAATTACAACTGCAATTATAGTCCATCACCTTGTCCTTTTGTGTACCCTGTTGCAGTGCTCACTTCACAAAAGCACACACACACACACACACACACACATACACAGTGCTGGCTTCTTTGGCGACTTGTGTGCCGCTCTTGTGTTCCTCGTACAAGCAACGTGGAACGAACGAAAGTCGAGCTCATCGAGTCATACGCTCTCGGTCATTGGAGCTGATTGTGAAGCAAATCAGCAGAGCAGCCCATGGCAGCAGTTGCGCTGCCGTGACCCCCAATCCGCTCATCATCATCACGCAAGGTGGACATGTCGCTGTGCGCATCCTCGACCCCCTGTACATGCTACAGTTGCACGCCTTGAATCTCATGCTTATCACTGTGTTTGCAACCCTTCCCCCCTCCTTCTTCCCCTCTCAGTTATCCGAAGCCCAGACCAGATAGGGCCGGTTTGGTTTCAAAACAATGATACGCATGTCTCTCTGCCCCTCCCTCCCTCTACCAACCCCCCCAGTCAACATCGAAACGAATGCGCATAGATACAGACACATGTTTTTTTATGCAAGCAGCAGGCGAGGTATAGGCCCGACCCCGTGTGTTGCTGTCTAAGACTAAAATCTAGATGTCTGACCGGGTGTGCCCGCGCGTGTTTATGATTTCCGACTTGAAAATCAAGGTTTGACGCTTAAAAGGGAAGGAATAGAGTCAGTCTGTCCCCCTCGCCCCTGCTCGCCGAAATCTCTCGGCTGAATATGCATGCATGGCCTGCACATTCGCTTGCTGGCTCACTCCCTCACGCCTCTCTCTCATTCTTCACAACCCCTCATCCTTGTCTTATAGGCCGCGTCGTAGATCGCCACCATCATCGGAATACGCACCCCTCCCCAACCTTCCACCTTCCCTCCCCTACCTTGTCCGCTTTAACCACCACATCACTTGCATGCTGACAAGCTGCCTGTCCTTGCCCCATTCCCTTTTCTCTCTTCCGCTCTGCTTTGCGCACCTTGCCACGTATGTGCCGCTGTCGCCATGGCACACCTTGTCCCCTTCTTTTCCTATTTTTACTTTTTTGCTTACCGACACTTAGCCTCTGAGCTGCAAGGGGAAGGAATGCCAGCCCCTCGCAATCCCCCCTCCCTCTCTCGCCTATCTTTTTTTTCGACTGCCCGAGCATTTCGCCGGCGGTCTCGAAGCGAAATATGCTGAAGTCACCTTACCGTTCATTGACCGATGAAATCAGACCACCCTCTTTGTCCATCTTGATTCGATTGAACAGACATACACGCTTGCCTTTGCTCGCATCCTCTTTTTCTCGCCTCTCTTCTTCCTTGTAACCTTCTTAGCAAGGAAATAAGGTTTGACAGGGAAAGAGAGAGAGAAAGAGAGCGCGCGCAAAACTGCATTTCTCTTTGTCAGACTGTATAGTCTACAATAGTCACCGTTATCAGATTCTTTTTTTCGTCTAGATGTCGACCGTTTACGAGAAAAAAGCAATTGTTTCGTGCAGAATAATCAAAGTCATACGACTTGTGAAGCACGTCAATGCCATTTCGCTTTTGGTTGCATTTTCTCAATAGACATATTTCCCGCGGACCTGATTTGCTGGGCAAGGGTACAATGGGCAGAGAATGGTGTCATTTTCTTTGCTTGGGGCGGGTGGGCGTTGCGCAAGGACCCAATCAAGCTCGGCATCTTGTTCCTTTGCAAAGGAAAAAAATATGCTTTGTTTGAAAACATGGCGTTTGTGGCACGATCTCTCGACTGGGGCGGAGGAGGGGCTGGGTGCAAGGTGTGTGTGCGCGTACATATGGGTGTGTCAGTTGAGGGTGTGTGCTGTGCGCGTAGTACACCGTATTCGCCCTATGTATGACGCACAGCTGAAGCATGATATGATGGAGGAGGGGCGGCTATGACTCGGATTCGGAATTCTGGGGGGCTTGCCCATGCATACAAGAGGGTATTCCATAATATACCCGCACACCTACACACGCACGTACACATTGTTCAGTAAACATGGGTTGCCGGCGACCGAGATGGGAAACTCATGGGACCTGCCAAATGAGGAAGGCGCGTAATGACAGTGTTGGAGTTGATGCGTTATCTTGCCTTCTCATACACCGAGGCGCTGCATATTCGCCTGTCTATCCTGCAGATAGATTAAAATGCTCGCCGACAACACGTATGCCAACGATCGGTATGCAAATGTCGGCCACGGTTGGCGAGTCCTCGGCGCCGTGGAGCATGCCGCAAACAGACAGACAAACAGTGTGTGTGTGTGAGTATGTGTCTGTGTGCCTGTGTGCTGCGATACTTGGCATTGGCTTGACGGCTGATAGGATGACGAGGAATGCATGCTCGCAGTATGACGGCACCCGCCGACGCGGAAATCAAAGTGCGGCTTGTTACTCTGTGTAATCAATAATCATTACACAATCGACCTTTCCGAGACCCATTTTTTTGTGCGTTCATGCAGTTGTTCGCACGGTGGCATCAGTCGACCGTGACCGGAGCGATGGGATCGAAGCAACTCGCCGGCCCAATTTTCCTGCCCTTGCTTATGGGCCATCGCAACGACCACAGCGCGGTCTGTATCGAGGTGCGGAGTGGCTTGTCGGCTAACCACTTTTCTCTTTCCTTCTTTCTTGCCTCCCGCCGCAGGACGTGCTGGAACGAGCAGGCGGATGGTGATCACATTGGGCAATGTCATCCGAATGCATTCGATTCATGACGGCCAGATCGTCCGAAAGCCGATCACGCGGCAAAAGTACGGCAGAAGGAAAGAAGGAAAGAATCTGCAAAGCCGAGCTGGGATGACCAGCTCAACAAAGGAACAATGTCGCCGACCCTTTCCCCTTCATGCCCACCCTTTACACCCCCTGGTGCTGTTACCTGTCCTTTGCCTAACCCGCCCCGCCCCGCCTCCCCATGCCTCACCCCCCAGAAGAACAGACACAGGCTTTTGTGCAATGTCAGATTGCAAGCCAAAAGCAAAAGCGAACGTAAAAGGTGCAGGATCCGACCAGAGAGATACGCTAGCATCTACAAAACAATTGCATCTGCAAGATCGCCTTTTAGCGGCTCATCAACCGTTGCCCGATTAAACTACGATTTTAATGCCCCGGACGGTTTGTTGGGCTCTGCGAAAGGCTCCTTTTTGGGGGGGGGAAGGGGCCGCCGTTGGAGAGGGCGGCTTTTTCAGCTAGGTAGTGGAGCATCAGGCGCTGGGTGGCAGGCATGGTAGACATAAACGGTGCGCCAGGCCATGACCTGACAGAAGGCAACTAGCATAAATGGGCTTGCATGGGCTTGCTATGGTGCTACTGCTGGTCTGAGGGATGGTGGGTAGATCAAGCGCCGTTACACGGCAGTAGTGTTTTTGGGTCGTAGGATTCCTTCCCGATGCCACGAGGGACGAGGGGTGTGTGTGGATGTGGGCGTGCGCGCGTGCGTCTGGCGCTGTGCTACGGTCGGATGTCTTGCATGCTGAGGTGAGGCCAGCAGGACAGAAGGTGAGCATTACTTACTTACGTACGTACAAGCCGCGCAGAGCTTGGTGGTGCCACTGTTTGGAATTGCTGGCCACATGATGAGCGCGGTGACTGCTGACTCTGCTCCCTTCCTCCCTGTCTCCCTCCTCTCTAATCTCTGCACCACCACACATTTTCTCTCTCTGGTCAGCTCCTATAGGGCGGCATCTACTACCGTTCATGTCCTCACACACGCACAACAGTACATCATCGTCCTATGGTTCATGGCTACAATGCACTTGGTGTCACTACGACTACAACTACAACTACTACAACAACCACCAGTCGAATACATCCATCAAGAGCCTAGCTTACCATGTATGTTTGGAGTACAAAACCTAGTCACGAAGCCTTCGTAGCACGAAAACAGCCGACGACCAGGCTTACACGCACATGGTCGTCCTAGTAGAAAGCAAAACAAAAACTCTCCGAATCCCGCCGTCTTGGTCCTAATATAAAGATACACAAGAGCCATTAAGAAAAAGCTCCGATGCCTGATGATGTGCATACACGCTCACCGTTTAGATGAGTTCTAAGAAGAAGAAAAAAGGGACCAAAACTCGGGATTCGTATGTAGATGGTTAGACTACCAATTCCTACGAAGCATGGTAATGCCAGCTTAGTGTTAGATATTAAGACAAGGTACTTAGAGTAGTCTAAGGGCAATCTGAATGGACAAGGGCAAGCCTCTCTTTCTCTCTCTCTCAACCGGAGATAGACTACTCCTCCTTCCTTACTACTCTCTCTCTCTCACACACACATGAGTGTGTTGCGCTAGTCGGGGGTGCAAGAGCACGCGAATCCCAAGTCAGTTGGTAGCCTTTTCCCACACCCCTTCCTTTGCCACCCCTCACCCCCCTTTCTACGGTAGTTCTAGTTTCCTTTTGTCATCGCGCGCGCCCACGCCGATGGGTTCAGGAAGCCTGAGCTACTGGGGTGGGTGTAAGGGGGCGTGCTGCGCGCGCGCGCACGCGGCGGCGGCGGGGGGGGGAGAGGCGAAAGGGTCAAAAGGATCGTAAGCCCTACGAGAAAAGCGTGACGATGGTGGTTGTTGGCCCTGGTCTGGGGGTTTTTTTTGGCTCTCCCGCGTTATAGTGCTTGGTTCCCTTCCACCCTCCACCCACATCCCTTCCCCTCCCCCCCTCCCCCCTTTTCTCGGCTCCGCAGACTCGGTCGCGGACTCTAAAGTAGTAGTGTGGGTTTTTTTACTTTGTTTTCAGCCTTACTGGTGGGTTTTTATCCCGGACGCTTGTTCGCCTTGGAGTGGTGTCTTTTTTCTTTTACGGCTACTTCGAGTGAGGCGTGGTTACGGCATACTTTTTTTGGGCGCTTGGACTAGGATTGTTTTTCCGCGCGCGTATAAACTCGATGGGTCCTTTGAAGACGGCGCGCTGCCGTGGGCGGCGGCAAGGCCTGGCGTTTGTGCTAATGACGCTGGTGCCCGTGGATTGTATGCATGTAATACTGCTAGTAGCCACGAGGCTGGCAATACAGAACGATTCCGCAAGGTTTCGGGTCATTGGCCGTTGCTAGGTCAGAGGATCACGTGCGCGTAACTTAGAGTTTGGTTCGGCATTTGTGCCGGACATGGTCAACTTTTCCCTAGCCCAGCCAATTTACGCTTTTTTGCTCACAACGGCTCGCTTGCCACCCCACCCACGACCTCATGCTGAACTGTCGTGCGTGCCTTTGGCGATGTATACAGGCGCTCGATGCCCCGACTACTAATGCGCACCGCCTGCGCTGCAATGTGAATCCGCTTCTCGCAAACAGCCAGCAGCGGCTGCTGTCAACCCTCAATGTCGCACGCCAGGAAGACAGGACATCCGCTGATCTGGGTGAGGCCAGAGGACGCTCGAGAGGTCGCGAAGATCACTTCAAGAAATCGGCCTTTGCGGCAAAGCAAAAAAGAACCGAAATCTTGGCGTTGCGGCAATCGCATGCGCACAGGGTCGACGAGACTCCCAATTTGGCAAAATTGGGCCGGCGTGACCCTCGCATGTCAGAGAGCGACTGGAATAGAAGGAAGAGAGAGTTGCGGCATCTACAGGACCCGCTGGACCTGGCGGCGTTTGTCAAGCAGGAACTGAGCAAGGACAGAGTAGAAGAGATGCTGCAGTTGGTGCGCATGGCCAGTCACTCAATGCAATGTATTGTCAGCTGGAACCACATAATCGATCACCTTCTGGCCAAAGAGCGGGTCAAGGATGCACTCAAAGTGTACAACGATGTCCGTTTTGTGAACATGAGCGGCGTGGGGCAATGCTGACTTTGAACAGATGAAAAAGCGAGCGCAATTCCCTGATTCCTATACGTATACAATCTTGCTCCGAGGCTTATCCTTGAACGCGCATACATCAGGTGTTCTTAGCCATGCCCTTTCCGTATACCATTCTCTCTCCGCACCGAACTCGCGAGTCGAACCTTCGATCATACATACAAATGCTGCTTTGAAAGTTTGTGCGCGAGCAGGCGATATGGATGCATTATGGGGCGTTGCTGGGAAGATTGCTGAGAGTGGACCCGGGTCGGCGAACGCAATTACTTACATTACCATTATCAACGCCATACGACAGAGTTTGTTGATAAACGCACCGAAAGGGGAGAGTGAAGAGGAAACTGCAGCTAGGAAAGAGCGTGGTATCATAGAAGCACGGCGTATGTGGGAGGATATCATTGGGAGGTGGAGGAATGCAGATCTGGTCATTGACGAGGAACTGGTGTGTGCAATGGGAAGACTTCTGCTAGTAGGCAGTCGGCCGCGAGACTGGGACGATGTGCTTTCTCTGGTGGAACAGACCATGGATATCCCACGACTTGTACCTCGACTGGGCACTGCGGACCGGCGGAAAGCAGGTTTCCCACACTTACGAGCCCCGAACGTACCACCACAGTACCGCGTAGACGACGAGCACCTTTCGCCAGACAACACACCTGCGCGTGGAGACGAATTCCTTCCTCTGAAACCCAAGGGTGCCTTACCACATTCCCTCGCATATGTTCGACCGGGTAATAACACACTCTCTATCATTCAGGAGGCTTGCCAGAAAATTGTTGCGAACAAGGCTGCACAAGAATATTGGGATCTCTTGACCGACCCTAGGACCTACAAGATCGTGCCGGATCGAATCAACCTACACATGCGCTTGCGGAATCTTCGCCTCAACCGTGCTTCCGCTGATGCAGTTCAACTATTACAAGATGACATGATTGGAAAGGATATCGCGCCTCGCCCCGGCACATTCAGAATCGCCATGAGTACCTGCGTTCGTGACAAGAACAACCACAACTCTCTCAAACACGCCAGCCAGATTCTAAACATGATGTTCAAGATCTTGGAAGATGCTGACCCGAAGACCATTACCATGTATGCGGAGCTCGCAACCAGTTTTCCTCTTGCCAAGGGCTCGGATTTGGTGGACGCACTTACTATCCTCAATCCTATCGCCAAGAACATTCGGCTTCAGTTAGGCGTTGGCGGTAGAGAGAGGAGACACAGGAGGGTTGCGGGTCCTCAGTATTTGGAGGGCGAGGAGAGGCAAGATGCAATCACGGCATTGAGGAAGATACACGGTGTGTACGACAAACTGCTGTTTAGCAACCTGATTTCCGAGGAGATGAAGGCTCCGTTTAAGGTTGAACGAGCACGCCTATCTGCTTTCATTCAGAGGATATTGTTCCAGGATGGGCATTCCAGATCAAAGGGGAATGTCGAGGAGGCAGCTCCGTCCGAAGAAGAGAATTCACGTGAGAATCTCCAGGGAGAGGCAGATCAAGGAGAGGTCCAGGAAGGAGAGAAAGAAGATAGCAGGCCGGAGTGGAAGAAACAATGGATGGGACAAATAGAGAGACCGGTGCGGCGAAAGACGAGAGTCTCTTCGGCTACGACGGACATGTAAGATATGCTACTTATGAGGTTTTTTGAAACGACGGTATGACCCAAAAAGTACTTGTACAATATTATCATATTACTCTTCATGACTACATATACTCGATGTCTAGCAAGACGGCTAGTAATTTGTGAAGATAGAATTGTACTGGTAGTGATGGCACGTGCATGTCCCAAAACTACTCGAACCTCCGCGGCTTTGGCCGCAACTCTCGGCCTCTCTCACAAGACATCCAGCATACCATTCCACAACAACAACACCTTCACCTAGGTACCCAGCGCATAACCAACCACCATGGGTAACGACGGCGGATCCATCCCCAAACGGCGCGAACTCGTTAAAGAAGCTGCAAAAGCCCTAACAACCGCACAAATCAAAGAGGCGCAAACCGAACAACAAGAATACGCCTGGTCCACCGACCCTCTTACCCGCAAACCGCTCGCCCGCCCCGTGGTATCCGACGCAGCCGGCATCCTCTACAACAAAGACTCCATCATCGAGTACCTCCTCAAAGACGACAGCGATGTCGAGAAAGCCGAGATGAAGAAGATTGGCGGCGTCAAGGACTCCGAGCTAGGTACATTTGGCGACAGAGTCAAGGGCCTCAAGGATGTTGTCGAAATCAAGTTCGAAGTCGACACCGCAGCGGAGTCTGGCGCGGGCGAAAAGTGGAAGTGTCCGATTACAGAGGAGCGACTGGGTGCGGGAAGTAAGGCCGTGTACGTAGTACCCTGTGGCCACGCTTTCGCAGGGAGTGTTATGAAGGAGATATCTGAGAAGGCGTGTTTGACTGTAAGTTAACTTTTCCCCATTCCCTATCTTGGTCTGTTTTGAGTACAAACTAACCTTTTACATCTCAGTGCAACGAACCCTACGCCGAAAACGACCTCATACCCATCCTTCCCACCCTACCCACCGACATCGCGCGCCTAAACCTCCGCTTGAAAACGCTACGAGAAAAAGGTCTCACGCACGCGCTGAAAAAAGCGCCCGGTAGCAAAAAGAAGCGCAAGCACGCTACTACCGACGAACAAACTCAACTCACCACCTCTTCCGCCTCCACCAAACCCTCCTCGTCCTCCGACGAAGATAAAAAAGCCGCCCCCAAAGACAACGGCGCTGCCACAACTAAGCCTGTGTCTACTACGACGACGAGTGACGGAATCAAAAACAGCGCCACAGCTTCGCTAACGAGAAAAGTGCTGCAAGAGCAGGAAGAAAGGAATAAGCGGCGCAAGATGGCGCAGAATGAAAACGTGAGTAGTTTGTTTAGTAAGAAGGAGCATAAGGCTTCCGCGGGGAATAGCGCGGATTTTATGACGAGGGGGTTTAGTATTGGGAAGAAGTGAAGGTTTGGACTGCCTGTGTTTTGTTTTTTGTGTAATGTGGAGGGAGATGGGGATAGGGGATGGGATTAGCGGTTATTATCTTTGTTCATGAGTGTGGAGGGGAAAAAAAAAGAGAGATATGTGAATGATTATTCAGGTAGAAGCTTCAAGAGTAATGATACCCTGTTATTTCTGAATATCGCAAGTGGTTCTAGAATTTGAGTGTGATGAGTCGAGTGAGTTGTGTCTAGAGCCGTTGATGAGGTTGAATCTAGTACGTGTGTACATAGAAATCTATATTTCCCATATCCTTTCCCCACATTGATAGCAAGGTAAAGATGACATCGTGATCCCATTCGTCAATCGTAGCCGTAAGCCAGATGTGTACCTCTCAGATTCCGTGACGCCTACACATTCTACCTCCCGAAACAACAGTACCGAAATCCATAACACCGAAAGTGCCGTCCTCCGAATGAAACTGTTCTTACACTGCAACACATTCACTGTACGCAAGCCCGTCCTTAACACCTAAACACCCAGAGCACCTTTTGGCACCTCCTCGGTCTTCAAATCAGACGGAGCCGGCTCCTCAATAATCTCATCAAATAGCCCCCCCTCAGGCTCTCTCTCCGTACCAATAACTCTGAGAATCCTCCATGCCCTACGGAACTCATCTCGGATAGCAACGATACCCCGATGCGTCACCGTCCTCGCGACGTTATGGTCAGTCTCAAACGGATCCTCGATAGCGAACAGGTACCGATTCGTGACCTTCTTCTCAGCAGTAATCTTCGTCGTTGCGCTGACCCAGCCTTTACTCTGCTTCGTCACGATACCGCCGGGCGTGCGGAGCGAGAGGACTTCGTTTGTCCAGTGGAACTGAGGTGGTCTCGGGTATCCGTAGCCAGACAGTGCGGCAAAGTACTGGAAGAAGCCGCGGAGAAGGGCGCCAATCGACTGCGTATTCTGCGTCAGACGACCTTCTGCTGCTGCTTTGATGATGTCCTCTTCGTTGCGCCAGAAGCGGACTTCGTAGCCGGAGATTTTGGTGTTTTTGGAGTATTGTTCTAGAGCAGCCGCATCGGTGGGTAGTGGGACAGCGTATTGGAGGTTCGGGCATACAGGTGGTGAGGCGATGTTGACGAGATAGTGCAAGACCATGAGAACCCATCCGTACGAGGAGAGGGTACCAGAATAGGCGCTGTTGACTTTGCGGCGCTTGGCCCAGGATTTGACGAAGAGGACTATGGGGCGTACGCGAGGATCGGTTAGAGAGTAACAGCGGAGCATGTGAGTGTTGTGAATGCCGAGTGGATTTGCAAAGTTGATGTCGCACTGGATACCGCAACCATCCTTGGGGAAATCCAGTGGACCGACTACCTTCTCCCGTGTCCAAGATTTATCGGAGCGTTGGTTTTGAGCCTTTTTAGCCTTATCCTCAGGGCTATCGTTGGCAGGTTCATCCGTCTTCGCAGCTGTTTGTGGAGGTGTAGGCTCGGGGAACTCCGTCTTCGTTTGAGCCTCGCGTATGGCCTGAGCTCTTTCTATCAACTCTACCCAGTTAACCTGCCAGTTTGGATCAGAAGAAATCGCTAAGTGGGCTGCGGCTTTTATCTCATCGTCTGAATCTTTGATTTGCTTTCGAATAACAATGATCTCCTCACTATCAGAGGGTTCGAACAGCTTGCGAGCAGTAAGCATCAATTCATCATCAGACTGCTTCCATAGCTTGGATCGAGGCACCGAACCCTGCACAGGTGGTTCCTGTGGCTGATCTGAGGGAAACTTCTCCTCTTCAGGGAGTTGGTCCCACTTCTCACGTTCCTCAGTAAGAGCTGCGAATAGTTTGTCGGTGGGATGTTGGCAGATTTTCAAAATAGGCACACGCGTTCGTGTGAGGAGCCTGCCACCAAATTTTGCATCAAGCACTGCCCGCTCTAATAGTCGTGGAATAGAGCGATCAATTTCGACTTCATGAGCTCTTGCGGGGTCCTTCCAGTCTGGTATCACTGCGAGGTCCATGTCTGAGCCGGGAAGTCCAAAGCCAGATGCGAGACTGCCAAAGCCGACAAGAGACATTGTTGAGATGTCTCCTGAGTATTCCCTGGCGAGTGCTTCCTTCATGATCGTCTCCAACTGCCGCCTGAATTCTTCTTTGGACTCCAACTCAGACCTGGACATCTCAACCTTGGGTATCTCTTCTGCTGCAATCATATCTAGATGTTTGACCTGGGCTTGTTGGTTCTCCTGAGGTTGATTCATCTGTGTATGATGTACATACGAACCTTGTGGACGAGCGTCTCCTCGTGGGCGCTGCATAGCCCTTGGAGGGTATGCACGCGGGGTACCATCTGCGTTCTGGTTCCACTGCTGATGGTGGTGTTGTCTAAATGGCTTGGAGACATGTGATTGGCTGTCTGGGGCCAGGCCATTTTTTGACGCGTTGTAGGAATTTGTTGGGAGCTGCTGATGCCGTTGGTTGGAGTAGTGTCCTCGTCCACCTCCCCTGGGTAGAGAACCATTCACGGAGGGGTCCGCGCGCCATCCTTGACTTTGACTATGATCTTGATTTGGAGCAGAGTGATCATGGTAATTACCGTCTGCGCCATTGTAGAAGTTCCCACGCCCCCTGCCTCTGCCTCTGCCCCGGCCCCGTCCTCGCCCACGACCACGGCCTGGTTGATGATCTTGAGTGACTTGTCCAGGCATGCTCACATTACTAAGTATCATGTTGCGTAACTGACTTTCCAGTCCAGCAGACTGCGATGAATTCGCCTGCTCCATTCTGTTGAGTTAGTCTAGTCGTTGAGGGAGACTCAAATAATGGCTGTAACTAATTTTTGAGCGTTTGCTCGCGGCAGCAGATGCTTTTTCTTTCGAAAAGGCGAGAAGTGATCCTAGATGATTTTTAAGGAGGTGATGGTGTGTTTGCGTATCTTTGAAAGCAGCCGGTGACGCAGCAAATCAACTCCCGCTTTGAATTTTCTTATGGCGGCGGCTGCCGTTGACCGTTTCAGGCACTCGGCCCTCTGGCCAAAGCCACACTTTGGGTCGATGGATGCCTAGAGTGGAGTGAGAAGTCGATGTCTTTCTTGATGATCCATATGTGCCTAGGAAATTATTATCCCGAGACTGTCCCTGTTAGTTGGAGAGAGCGCAGACTGGGTGTTGCAATTGATGATAATTTTGGCGATTGCTAGTCATGGTGTTCACTATATGTTTGGGGGGGCGGAGGCAGGGCTTCACAGCGAGCGACGGGCTTGGCGCGCTAAACAACTAGCGTGGAGCTGTGACGTTCCAACTGCGGTTCGGCCTTGAAGCACGACGCTCCTTGGGACAAAGGCAACTTCGTCTCCGGCCAGTCTTTATCTGCCCACCTGCTGCCTTCATTCTTGTCCTCATCCTCATAACCACAATTTGATAATGAACGGCGCAATGAATGGAAGCCAGCCGCCTACTGCAGCGCCCATCGCGCCCGTCGCCTCGAATGGCCAACAGCCGTCGCAGCAACCGCAGCCACCGCAGCAGCAGATGCCTGTTCGTCGCCGTCGCCCGCGTCCCCAGGCTGATGTCCTGCGAAAGCCCCGGCGTCCGCTACAGAATATCACCAAGCCCATGGTGTCTTTATCGCAGATGAATGAGGCTAGGAAGCCCCCGCCAGGCCCAGCCGCTGATGGCACGCATTCCAAAGACGCGCTGCGGCAGGAGTATCTCGATCAAGGCGCCACCGTCTTTCCACTCATCGTGAGCCGCAAGGACCTGAAAGAGCTGCGACACCACGTCATGCGCCTGCAGAGCAAGAGCCATGTTGATATTACCGATGAGAAGCAGTTCACTCCGCCCATCAAGCTCCACCGTCGAGATCCCCGCGCGCCTCCTAGTGGTATCGGATCACACTACGAAGAGGAGGATACAAAAGAGGATTTGGAAGAGATAAAGGAACGCGAGCGCATTGAGCAGCAGAAGGAAGAGCGACGCAAAGTACGCGAAGAGAATCAGGCTAAGATCGCGCCTACCGGCATGAAGAAACCTCCTGCCTTCCACAAGAAGACGGAGCAGAAGTACCGACCCGACGATACTCCAGAAGCAAAGAAGCGGCAGCTGCTACGCTACGAAGAAACATTGCCCTGGCATTTGGAGGACTACGAGAACAAGCAGACATGGGTAGGTACCTACGAATCGGAGCTGTCAGAGACACACGTCATGCTCTCAGCCACACGTCCTGGTGACCCAAATACGGCCATACAAATGGCGCCTATGGAGCGCTGGTACAGATTCAATGTCAAGGGCAAGATCAAGCCGACTAGCGAGGACGTGGACAAAATCTTGGCCAAGGTCGAGAGTGGTGGACCCAGATTTTTTGCAGAGCTTGAGAGACGTCAAGCGCAGCGTATGAAGGCTGAAGATGAGGCACGGATGTTCAGCGGAGTGCGCACGCGTGTGGGCGGTGGTGCTGATGACGAGGGCCGGATCAAGCGGGAGCGTTTTGATGATGATACAATTGGCTTTGTCAAACGGGAAGCTGATGCTGACGATATTGACTTCAACCTTGAAGAAGACTTCGCAGACGATGAAGAAGGACTCAATGGTCTCTTTGAGGGTGAAGAGCAAGACGTCAAGGAAGCAGCAGAGAAGCTGAAGCGTGATCAGCTGCAAGCAGCCCTTTGGGATCGTCCCGACGAGCAGCTGATAGCACAAAAGGAAGAAGAGGAGCGTAGGGCTGCTGAGGAGACGAGAGCCATGGAGAAGATCACGCGCAAGACGCTAGCCAAGCGTGAGAAACAATATGACTATCTCGACAGCGACCCGGAAAACCCATACCTTACCGAGAGCGAGTCGGACACAGACTCTGAGACGGAGCGACAACAGGCAAAGGAAGAGGCAGAGAAGAAGGCAGCTGAGCAAAACGGCAAAGCCCCAGAAGCTGGCAATGTTCCGTCTGGTGCATCCACCAAGGGCTCCAACACCCCCTCGGGCAACCACAAGCCTGGGGAATCCAAGAGTAAAAAGCGGCCTGGTTCTCCCAATCTTTCAGAAGCAAGTGGCAACGAATCGTCGCGTAAGAAGCATAAGAAGAAGCACCACGAAAAGCTGGCTGATGGATCTCGGAAATCCACTCTTGGCAATCTCAAGGGCGCAGGCTCGGGTAGTGATAGCGAGATGACCGATGCGGGTAAGAAGCGGAAGAAGGAAAAGAAAGAAAAGAACCGCATCATGCTTGGTGGATCGCCCGCCGGTACTCCTGGTGCTAGTCGCGCAGGCAGCCCCGCCGCAAACGGTAGCCGCGCAGGTAGCCCCTCCGCTGGCCCATCCAAACCCTCTCTGCCTTCCGCAAAGGAGATTTACGAATCTCTCCCACCCCAAGGCATGAACATCCAGAATCTCATCCTCAAATTCAAGGGCCGTGTCGACAAGAGCAACACGCAAGTTTTCATCAAGCTCGTCAAAGCGGTTTCCCGCTTCGATAAGGCGAAGAGCTGGCTCACGCCTCTTGAGAAGCTGCCGTCCGACGAGCACATCAACGCGTTTATGAACGCGTCGAATGCGCCGAAGCCTACGCAGTGAGAAAAAAAGCTGTGTTGCGATTAGAGGAGGAAAGAAGGGGTTTTTGTACCATAATTCTTACATTAGAATGCGCGATAGACGATGAAAGTGGCGATATTTCTTCTCAGACTGAAATGCTCGGAATGAAGCACACATTATGGAAATGCAGAGTTCAAAAACACGAATCATCGTATACATCAATTTTATTAATCAAATTCTTAAAATCTATTACTACTATCTATACTCCTTCTTTTCTCGCCGAATGTATCTCCTCGTCCTCTTTACTCACACCCGGTTCTGACGTAGTATTTCCCCCCCTCCCTTCCTCGGCAGCAAGCTCATCCAGCGCCTTTTCGTTCGCCCCCGTCTTGCTTTCCACTGCTTCCACCGGCCCATGCAACGCCTTATCCTTCGTCCTCCCATCCGCACTATCCCTATCTTTCTTCCTCATACTCCAGCCGCCGCTCCACCCCACCCACCCGTCTTCATACGGCCCCTTGGCTAGCATAACACATAGAGCTGCGCATACAAACCCGACACTCAGACTTCCACTCCCAATCCACCCCGTAGCCGCGTAGACGTGATTCCCCGCAGCAGTTCCAATCAGCTGCCCACAAAACGTCGCAACCATAAACACGGTATTAACGCCATTCCTTCGTTTCGGCTCTACACTGTAGATCGCGGAGCGATTCGCAATCTGCGCTGTCTGATTTCCGAAATCCATGAGGAGAGCCTGCAGCACGGGGCCGGCAACGGTAAACGTGCCGATGTAGGTGCCTAGACAGACGCCGACGAGCGAGCATGAGAGACCGAAAAATACGGAAAAGTGGGGGACGAAGCGATCGGTGACTGTGCGGGCGTAGATGGGGGAGATGAGCATGCCGGCTATACCGATGAGGCCAAAGAGACCGATTGTGAGGGAGGAGTAGTGAAATGGTTCGCCGGCGAGTAGGAAGGTTAGTGTTGTCCAGAAGGATGTAAAGGGTGCGCTGGTAAAGAGGCCTGTGAGACAAGCCTGGACGAGGATGGGGTGCTTGCGCGGCATCTTGACAATGTCGAATAGGATGCGGAAGTAGTTCATGCCGCGGTTTGTAGCGGGGTAGTCTGGCATGAAGAGCCAGAGCAAGACGAAGATTGTGTATTGCAGGGCGAGTGCCATCCAGTAGACTGCGCGCCATGTCGTGTAGTTAGATATGGTACCGGAGAGGACGCGGGCGACAAGCACACCGAGCATCAGGCCAGACACAACGATTGAGAGGGCAGCAGCGCGGCGGGAGGGTGGTGCGAGATCGCCGACCAGAGGGAGCATGAGTTGAGGGGTTACAGTTGTGATAGCTACGATGAAAGATATTGCGGTGAAGGTTCCCAGGTCATTTGTTAGGCAGAGTATCAACCTAGATAGTTGTCTTTAGTTAGCTATAGGTGAAATAAGAAAATTAGGGTGGTAGACGTACCATAATGTTGCTGTGAATGCTACCAAGCCGCATACAAAAGGTCTTCTTGGAAGCAAGTCCCCCAAAGGACATAGAAATAGTAGTCCAGTTGCGTATCCTGCCTGCATGACAGTGGGAATCTGCGCTACCTGTTCATACCGTACACCGAAGTCTCTAGCAAGGAGGTTGAGAATAGGATGGTTGTAGTAGAGATTTGCGACTGTGAAGCCAGCGGCAAAGGCAAAAAGAACGTTCACTGCTGTTTGTCAGAACGTGGTCATAGAAGGTTGTGTTCTAACTTGCGATATAACACAACTCTTGACTCCCATGTCGTTCGAGCGAGAGTTCAGGAAAAGAAAAAAGAGGTAGACCAACGGTCGCGCATGAACGCAGAAAAAACAACGTACTGCTCATAGAAAATTGCGGCGGCTTCTTAGGATCCCAACGGCAATTCGGCGGCGTCCAATTGAGGATTTCCCATGCTCTTCTCCATGGCGATATTCCCAACTCTTCTTTTCTATTTTCAACAGCATCCCCTTTCAATGTGCCCAAGCCATCGCTTGCCCGTGACATAGAGTTTGATGTCGCTGGCATTGTCTGAGCTGCACCGATCCCATTGGTTGGCGGTGCTATGCTTCCCGCCCCGCCCTGTTGGGTCGGTGATTTATCCGATGACGAGCTTATTTTGGCGCACATGCCACAGCTCTTGCTTGTTCTATATCCACGCGAATTAGAGGTACTAATAGGCGAAATGTGATGAAAAAGAAAGAAGGTATCAAAGCGGAAATGTTCCGAAACAGTTCGCGGGTTACTAATGCACCGTTAATCAATGACGGAATCTTCCGGCACCGCGTCGGGCTTGAACTTCAGCGAGCACGAGCACCTATTTGTATCTATGAAGAGTCGGAGTTTAGAAGACCGTTGTTGCGATAGCCGGTATCGCGGCCAATCAGATAGAGGACGCTAAGGCACCGTGTTGACACAAGAGGACATGATCAGCAGGAATATGGTGCCTTTTTGGTATTCTACTTGTCATCGTACGCCTAGACAATGTCGATAATCTGCTCGTCTTCATCTTCTTCCGCGTTACCCATTTCTATCATCTTCCCACTACCACCAGCGCTCGCCATGTCTGGTATATCCTCCTCTTCACCCTCCTCTTTACGCATAATCACTTGAACTACGCGGTCGCATGCCTCGCGCACTTCGTCGTCGTCTACGTGCAAGTGACACTCCCGAACGATGGGGTACACCTTGACACGTCTAAGGACTTCTCTGCTTTCTTTGGTGGTACTCAGCAATAGCAGTGTCTCCAAATGTGTCTTGATGATCTGATTATCCTTTTCTCGTTCCTTGTCGGGCTCTAGCAGCTGTAATTCGTCGAGCATACCCTCCGTGTCTTCGTCTGCATACTCCTCTGGCCCCATGAGTGGGAGGAGGATGTAGGGTAGGAGGTTCGCGCCTATCGAAGGTGGTGGAAGGTTTGGATCGGGCGATAGATTAGATAGTAGGACTGGATGCGCTGGCACGAGGAATGCGACGTTCTTGATTGTTGAGGCGACACCGAGGCGTCGGATATGTGAGGCATGGTCTGTAAATACCTGGATCTTGGTGATAGGAATGACGTTGTCATCATGTTCTTGGGGTGAGGTGAGGTACTCGCGCCCCTTGGGGAACTTGGCCAAGTCGGCGAAGAAGTACGACAGGTAGTCGAAGTCTGCATTCTTGTTGTATGCGCCCTGTGCGCCCTTGACAAAGCAGTCCATCAGCTGGTCCATTGCCCAAGCAGACTTGGACAACTCCTTTGGGACGTCGCGCTTCAATTCCAGTACCCTTTGTAGAGAGTCGTCCTTGGCCATGTTGGCGAGTAGCATTGCGATTTCGTTCGCATTTGGTTCTTTGGCGTTCTACAACAGGTCAGTGACTAGTGCCTGCGCTGACTGGATGGGGAACTGACATACGGTTATCCGCGACAACAGTGTCTCAAGAAACTCGTCATCATTTGCAAGTGCCTTTTGGACTTCTGCGTCGGCGGAGACGTTGATGAGGATGGTCAGGGCGTTCTTAGCGATGGGCGCATAATCCTTGACAAGGAGCTTGAGATCCTTGATGGGCTCTAGTTGATTACGTTTCCAGAGGGTCGGGTTTGATTGCGAGTATCCGACAAGATGTTCGGCCGCTGCATGGTGTAAGCAGCGTCTCGTGGCGGGGTGGAGGGGCTGCTCTGACCAGTCTGTCTGATCTGCGTGTTGCCGTGGTGCAGGAACTCGACTAGCTGGAAAAGACGTGTTAGAATAGATACGAGCTGAGCCCGCGTGCGGTCTTTACTCACCTCTTCTAATTCTGACGGCATCTTGACTGTGGCTGTGGCTTTTCTCTGCTGTCGTGAGCGATGACGAACACCCAACTTTTTCTCGCTTAGACGCAGATTAAGGTTATCGATAGGCACTAGCGCACGCCTTACACCCTCCGTCTCCCCTCACGTGTCAACAGTCGCATGTGCATTCATCTAATCCCATATTGCCCCGACCTATTCTTAACCAAGAATGACCTGATTCTGTTGCTAAACTCTAATTTGTAGTGTCTTGGATACTCACAGCAGCAAACTACCCGGCCCGTTTGCGGACTGCACGGGCAAGGTGCTGTCACAAACTACCCCAAAAGCCAAGCGCTGGATTCACCAATGCGCAACTCCACATATGATGATCAGTTGTCCAGAGACAGGCACCTTCTGCGAGATTTTGCGATAAGCTCCGCCGTTGTGTCTTGGTCCAACCCGGCTACATGTTAGGGCGGCTGCATGCTCTCCGACGATGCACATGGGCTTGCTCGCCTTGCCGCCCACCATGAAGAGCTTGTACCATCCCAGTACCATTTGCAGCTCCCATGGCTGCTGTCTGTCAGTACTGCAGATGCTTTCGCGTTGAGGATTTACGTGCGAATCTGCATGTACCGGGCTACTTTCCTCAAAGCCTTTACACGTCTGAAAAGCAAGCAGGACAGCACATACATACATACATACATACATACATACATACACGCCCACAGTATGTTTCTCCGCATTTGGCCAAGAGCAGCCAAAGTGCCGTTGGCAGACAATCAAAAGCTCGAAATAGATCCCCGACTTGCAGCGGGCCGCCGGACTGGCCTTTTGTCACCTGCATAGGCCACCCATACTACGCAGGGTGGGCACATGTCAACAGCCAATCACAGTGCCATGTAGCCATTGCAAGATCTCGAGCTAGGGTGGTAGGGGGTGTAGCGAGTGGAAAGCGTTGGCGCTTAGCAGCAACAATCAGCCAACCACCCAAAATATAACCGCCGCTCATCAACTGATGAGTAGCGCTGAGCCTTACACACCTCTTGATTGGACCCATCTGACAACCTCCTTGCTGCATGGGGTAGTTTTCTGCATGGGAAATGTCAGTCTACCGCTATTGCCCTAGATGCATTCCTATGGCCTTTGTGCTGGCTCACAGGGCGTCGCTGTGTGTTTCGTCTTATAGTCGTTATCCCCAGATTACCCGACACGTCTAGTTGTACTCCGCCTGTGACGAGTCTTTGTTTCCCTACACAGCCAGCACCTGTTCCATTTGGTCTCGCCAGTCATTTCGAGCCAATTCCTTTTCTTAAAAAGTAGAGTGCTGGACATTCATCATGGCAGGACCCGCATTTCAACTCTTCCCTCCACCCCGTGCTCCAAGACAACCGAGCCCAAACAATAAGCCGTCGCCTGTTGTAAAAAGCTCTGTCTCAGAAACTCCATCAACAGAGAATGCAAAGGCAACGCAGCCTCCAAGCGACTTCCACGAACTCGTCATTCAGGTCAATCCACCGCCAGCCTCTCCGTCCGTCCCAATGGCACCCCCGCTATCAATCCCAGCTCCACCCCAGGCACATTTGCCAAACTCTCAAGCCCCAAGAGTACCTGCTCCAGTTAGCAGAACATATTTCGATTCGCCTTCACAACGAAGAGCCCCTTCGTTACAGATGGACCGACAAGAAAGTTTTTATCGCCAACAAGATGCCCGCATTGTTTCACCAGTATCGCCCCCACAGAACAACTACATTGACGACCTCCAATACACAAACAGCCCAGATCTAAACCGTGCAGTCTCTCCTGCGTTCTCGGAAGCCCAGACTCTAGTACGAGAGAATAGCTCTGCTACAAGAGTACGATGCGCATCACCTCAAGAAGAGATACCCATGCGATCAATGTTCCCAGTCTACGATCCTACTGTTCCTCTTTCACGGCAACCGTACCAGCCCACGCAAGCATCACCGACGACCCAGATCCCACGGACGCAAATCAGCCGGTTGCCATACTCGTCAGAATCGTATGTTCCACACAGCAATGTCCACACAAGCAGTTCGATACCTCCTCCACCACCAAAGCCTTTCTTCACTCCTTCGAATCTGCTGGACAACATGTGGTTAGCAACCAATGGTCAAGAAGAGCCAAGCGTGCAAATCTACACATTGAGAATGCACCGAGCAACGGCAGCGAATCCTACTATTACTTTTGGGACAACTCCTTCTCTCCCATTCTATTCCATGGCACAATCGAACCTTGCTGGCAACCACGAAATACCGAGTATCATGAATGAGGTCCTAATCCAGAGGCATCATCCTACTCAGCCGCGAGTTCTACCCATCGCCCAGCTCGATCTAATCGCACCACCTTCACTGGATAACGGAACATTCAATCCGGCTCAACAAGAAGACACAACCCTCCTTACTAGCATATATCCTAAACTCGCTGCTCTTCAAGCACTTGACGCTGCGGCTAATTCGCCGTCTGCTTCTCACCTTGCATTATCTGACCCCGGTGCCCAATCGCCGGCTGCACAAAGATTGGCTGAAGGTGTTCTTGCAGAAAGTGCTCAGCGTGAATGCTGTGCTCTCGCATGGACGAGGGATCACCCGCAACAGCAAGCAAATCCTTGGGCTCAGCACATACCATCGGAGGGTTCATACCAGCTTCACCACCCAACGCTTGGTAATTTCCCCATATCAATTGAGGGTGATTGTTCTGTCATCAATATGCCGTCGACACGACCTATAACAGCTTTCTACGGACACAACATGCCCATGACTGCACAAAACATAGCACGAAAGCCTGCTGCTATCACCGTCCTGAATCCATACGTTCTTTCCCCGACAACACCACGTACCAATGCTTTCTCACCGCTACCGCCTCCACCACGGTTCGATGGCGTGATTCGCCCAACCTCCATGACTCCATCTGAAATGTCTGTGGGCCAGCTCCCCACAACCACCGACGCTACAGCAGACGACGCCATGCTAGCCCGTCTTGACTTCACCAACGACGCGCTTATCCTCAACTTTGGTGCCCTGACACGATTTGGAAACCCATTCCTTGTCGACGTTGTAACATCCACACTCCTCGCTGTTGCTGTTGCAGAAGCAACCCGCGGCCGTAAAGCTCGCAACAAGAGCCAAGATAGCTTCGAGCCGCCACCCCCAAGTTTCACGCTGACTCACCAAAAAGAAGACACTGCGAAAGCTTTCAAAGACTCTTTTGTCGAGGGCTTCCAAGGAATCGGTGGGAAAAAGACCAAACCCCCGTTTTCCAGCAAGGGACTTAAGAAATTCACGTCAAGCTTGAAAAGCACAACTGGAACGCCGCGCAGCGAGAGTACTAGCGGGAGTTTCGACAAAGACATCGAGCTTGGAGAGTGGTATGGACAGCAGGACAAGCATACCAAAACTAAGGAAACCAAAGCAGAGAAAAAGGCGAAGAAGGCAAAGAGCTCGCAGGATGATAGTAAACTCCCGTTTGTAGCGAGAGCTGTTATTACCGTCTTGACGTTCGCGTTCAAGTCTGTTGTCTTTGTGCTTAAGATTGTGATCAAGGTTATTGCAGGTGTAGTGGTAATGATCACGAGGAATGTTGGCAAGCTGTGAGCACGCAAGTATTGCATGAGGCTAGACCTCTTCTTTTTCCTCTCTTTTACAAATTACCTGGGAGGATTTGGCGTTTAGGATTTTCCTGCATGATACCATTCTCTGCATTCGCTTTTTCTGGTCTTTGAAGACTAGCTAGTATTAGTATCCGAGACAAATTAATTATTTGAGGGCCTGCAATCCGTTCTTCTCGCGTGCTTACCACTGGTTGTATGGGTTATGACTTTGGATGTTCCGTCTTCTATACGTATTGCTCATGTCCACGTACAATAAAGGCAGGCACGATGATGCATCGCTTGCATAATTACAATCGCCTCTGGGTATCACTGGTACACATGGTAGAGCCAGACCCTCTAAGACTCTGTTCCATGGCTACCACTCATCACCACAGTCGCACATCTAGAGCATCATCAATAAAGAGCTACAGAAATAGACTCTAGAATGTGAAAAAGAGCCACAACCTACTCATAAACCTGCATAACACTTACCATCATGAACTCTTCCTTCTCTTCCTTCCCCTCCCTCCTTACCAGGTCCTCCAGGATCTCATCTGCATCGCGAGAAATGATCCCAAAATGACCCTCCCCCTCCTTCACCCTCAATACGCACCCCGGTAAAAGCTTCTTCGCCCTATCCACCATCCCAACCGGCGAATTCCTATCATCCTTCCCATGCCATAGCGTCAACGGCACCTCTCCCTCCCCAACATGCACATGCGCCAGCTCAAACCCCCACTCACTCCCATTAAGCTTGGCCTCCCACCCCACACCCTCACTCCCCTGATGAAACGACTCCTTCGTCATCGCCACAAAAATCGGCCAAACATTCGCACACCGAATCGCCTTCTGATCCCCCGGATGCCAACTCTCCACCTCTCTCTCCAACGCATCTTCGAAAACACGGGGGTCTTCATGCCGACTCGGTTTCCCCATCTTACTATCAAACAGCGCGGCGGTAAGACTCGTCATCCACGGCGCCATCCACAGCACGATTCGCGAGGGTAGAATCATACCGGATGTACCCAGCTTGACGGGGTACAAGCCACCCACTATACTCGCGCCGAGCAGTCTCTCTTTTGCAATCTCTTTTATACACGCGAGTGCGTACGGCGCGCCCTCGGCCACACCTAGCACGTAGAACTGGTGGATTTTGAGGTGTTCGGTGAGAGCGAGGATGTCAGCCGGGAAGTCGAGTATGCGGCGGTTATGCTGGAAGGTGGAGAGACCGGTACCAGGCCGGTCGGGCGCAATAAGCCGTATGTTGTGTGTTGCGCAGCTCGAGTGCCAGAGCTTGCCTTCGTAGCGTGACGAGGGGTAGCCGTGCAGGTAGATGATTGTGCGTTGGGGCACGGGGCTGCCGTAGATGGCGTAGGAGAGCTTGCGTCCGTCTAGGAGTTTTAGGGACTCGTTTTCTTGCTGCATTGTGGTGATCATGAGGGTAGCAGTAAGAAAAGAAAGATGGTTAAAGTGTAGCTACACATTATGTGTTTTTATCTAGGGGATGGGAAGGGGGGGAGGCAAATATCACTCTTTTTACTATTTTACTACGCGGCGATCTAAGGGTCCAGTAGTTAAGGGTGCGCAGGCAGTGCCTTCTGCAGGGACGCAAGGTGACGCATAGTTGGGGGATCGCCTCTTTTGATATACGATCGACGATAGTGCGACCCTGGCTGTAGGTAAGAAGCGGGGTATCAAATAGGAATATCAAGTGTGGATTGGGGGGTATGTGGCTCGGTAAAGCGAAACACAAAGAGCGCTATGGCTGTGAAGAGCAAAGATCTCCACGCTTGCTGTTGGCTAGCTCTTACTTCACATGCGTTTGTCTGGCGACACAGGCCGTCTAGATTTGCGAGCTTTGGAAGGGGGAGGTTTGCGTCTTACACGAGATTGGGGGCGTTGCGGTGTGGAGCTTCCCTGAATATGCCGCAGACTGCTTCTGGATGGGCGATGGCATCATTGCGAGCGGATAAGGATAGTACGGGTCTTGGTAACGTAGGGCTAAATGACTCGTTTTGCTGAAATCCCGCAGACTGCCGGAGTTTATTCCATCCTCGATCGCTTTAAGAGGCTGCTTTTTCGTGGTCTCCGTCACCATCGTGTTTCGTTGAGAATGCATATTTTGTATCTCGTCACACAAACTTCCTGTAAGAGTTGTGGAGTATCTTCATGTATTTGGAATTTTTTCGGGTGTTTGGGATTATCTGGAAACTGCAGTGTCGCAGTAGCTGCGACCAGATGCGATTTGATAGAGTATTCCAGATGACCTGTCACGTCATCCTGCAATCCTTCGTTGTTGTCTCACTCTTATCTGCAAAAGCTCTTTAATAATGAATGAACCACTTAACTTCGTCCTCTGATTCCCGACCAATTTGCCAAAGGTCAGCAGCCACTGCTTACTGTAAAACTCTCTCACTGTCTAGATCTGCCTCTTTCCTAACTTTGGACAATATGTAATGGCTGTATATCAGGAATGATGGCGGTATAGATAGCATATCCGTCGAACTTAAGATTCGCTATCGATAGCAAATAGATCGCCGACTCCATACAGCTTCAGCGCTCTCAGACAGTGTGCAAGTAGTAAATAACAGTTGGCAAATCCATCATCTACAACACGAAAAAGAAACAGTCACACAAGGCAAATCAAACAACCCTCTTTATCTTCACTCGCACTTCCCACCGCAACCATCAAGACCTGTCCCCGGTCCCCCACTAAAGCGTCCTCAAAAGCGCCTTAATAAACCCCTCCTCCTTCGCCTTTTTCTTTGGAAAAACCCTCCCACCAGTCGTATAACTCCTAAACGCCGCATAACTCTTAAACCGTATCACCGGCGTCCCCATATTGCGATGATCAATCAGATTGACCAAGTTAACCAGTACATTTCTGCTTCCTAGAACCTGCGCATCTTGGTTAGCAACACATCCCATTCATCACTACTAAATTTTGTTTTTGAGGTTTGTGTGTACGTACCGCTTTGCACTGCGTAATACTCCCAGGCACGTCCTCAATAAGTACCTCACGGCAAAGCGCCTGCCACGCCTCCAACTTTGATATGTCTTTTCCGTAGGCAGCATCGAATTCTGCGGCTTGGCATTGGTGCCAGCGCTTTTGTCGGAGCTTGTCATGCCAGTTCCGCGTGTTGGCGAGGCGCTCGAAGTTGGATTTTAGGCCCGCGGTGGTATCGTAGGTGAAAGGGGCGAATTGTAAGAACCAGGTGCCGCCGGTGTTGGGCTTGTGCGGACTTGGAGAGGGGGTGGGGGAAGGGGTGGCTTGGGATGGGTTAGTTCGGGATTCTGGGTATGAGGGGTGTAAGGGTGGTGGTACTTACGAAGCTGGCGGGAACGCTTAGGAGACATGGTGGAGTGGAGTGCCGGTAAACTAGTTTCGTGAGCGCAGCGATTGTATTGCTTTGAGAGTCGCTGGGTGATAAAAGATTACATAGATTCTACACGCAGTTGATATACAAGTCACTTTTACAGCCTGGGGCAACAAACAAATCCATCGCGTGCGGCGTGGAGGCTACATGCATGACGCCGCAGCGGCAACAAACCACCATAAAGAAAGCACCCCTTGTATCGCTGTAGCCTAATGCTATTTGTGAGCTGTTAGAGGGCGAAAGGTTAACAATCCTGAGGCATCACTGTCTAATAAGTGCTGGGCGCATTGAGCGAATGACGCGCGGTGGTATCACTGTGCCACACACATGCATACGAGGCAGATTTGGGGCAGTGCAAAATATTGGGTGGGATTGAATTTGGCCAATTGCTGCCTTGGACATGTGTTGGTGTGCCAGTGGTCATTGCCAATTGTTTGAAAGGATTGGTTCGTAAGCTATGGCACGACACCGAGCAGGACGTGCCGTCCCGTAGTAGTGTACGCCACTGCATGGGACAGCCACAACCCTAAAACATATCGGCTAGCGCTTAGTCCAATTCTGGATACGTTTTTCATGCGAATAAAACACTGAATTCAAGGAAGGAGAAGGAAGTGTGTCGTCTTTCACCACATTGAGAGAATGCCTTCATGCATCTTGTGATGGTGTGAAGTAATGCTCGGCACCACAACGGCAACAAGAACCTTGCCATCGAGCTAGGCTACCTACTTCTTTATCAATTTGAATCTCCTTATCGACATGGAAATTTGCATTAGCAAACTGGCGACAGCCCTTTTCATCTTGGCCAATACCGTCGAAAGAGCAGTGGAAGCACGACGCAACATTCAGCGGATGCGGCATTATAGCCAGTCTCCAGCCGCAGCGATTGAAAGTAGTAGATGTTATTGAATTAAAATATGATTCTTGTTTATTCTCAGAACAAATCCAACACATAGGTAAGAGAGATGCAATTTCGGTCTTCCCATCATGTATATTCGATGCCCAAATGTCAAACCACATGCTCCAAACTCCGACAACATGGCCCTCAATGATCGTGATGGCTACAGCCTGCAAAGCAGCGATCTGAAGCATCCGCCACCCGCTTTCGCAGCATTCCTCGGGAAACACCCACTCTTGCGGATGCTCTTCCGTAGCTTGCTGAGAGACTCGTACTGAACGATCTTGATCTTTGGATTTCGCTTGTTATCAATGACTGTAAAGAGATTGATCTTCAAAGGATCAAGGATCTATTTACGATTAGCACTCTGCTTTTTTGTGCCTAGGTGGAATTCAGAAACGAACCTTCTTGCACTGTGTAACTGTGCCCGGAATCTGAGTAAGACCAAGGTCGCGACACATTTCTTGGTACTGCTCAAGCTTATCTCCATCAGTACCCCAGTAAAAAGCAACTTCTGAGCTAAGCAAAGAAACGAACTGTTGCCTCTTCACATTTCCGGTCCAGTTTTTGATGTGAGCGAGACGTTCGAACTCAGATTTGAAATGCGCAGTTGGCGAGTGCACGAAGTTGGTAAATTCCGCCCAGGCGGGATTGCTGTCTGCTTTGCATTCGGAACTGCTCAGTGAGGGCTTTCTTTCTGATTCGATCGGTTCCTTGTATTCGTTTGTTTCGGAGACCGATGCCGGGTTGAGTGAAACAGGAACATCAACAACCGCACCTAGGTCTTCAAAAGACTCCTGGCTGTCGAACGACCTTACGCTATCAAAGGAATCTGCCCTGGAAATGACCGAAAATGATGAGGTGTCGGATACGATTGAGAGTCTGCGCATCCTATCTTCGAGATGAATTCCGCCGTCTTGCAAGGCTGCAGCCTTATCTCCACGTGCTAACCGACCTGTGTCATAAGTAAGCAATACACTTCATATATGGTACCCGATATTATCGCATTGAACGCTTCAAATATATGGTGAAACGAGAAGACTTACGACACTGGCCATATGGATACTCTTCTTTGAAACACTCTCTCCAGCGCGAACGCCATGTCTCATTGCCGCCCTCCCACCCCTTTGCTTTGGCCAGACGCGCAAATTCGGCTTTTGGTGAGTTGGCAGCATCAACAACGTGGCCGATATCCCTAGACCAGGCTCGTATCAGCTCCATCTGAGTGCCAGAGGCCATCTTCTTTACACGTGGAGGCTCTTTGAGCGAAGAAGTTGATTGACGTCGCAGTTTCGGGGCCGGAAGTGTTGGGAATTGAGGGGTTGGGAAAAGCAAAGTTAAGTTGATACCGTTGTCTGGATATGTTGGAGATAGCTGGGAAGGCGGGGCAGGAGATGTTAGCTTTAATACGCGCTCACACGTGGTTACAAGTGTACATAATCCTGATACGGTTAGTGGCGTCAGCTTGAGCCAGGGTCCATTTACACCGAGCGATATAGCGGGTTGCGATATGTGACCTGAGCACTTTGTGCCAATGGCTTATCATTACTATTCTAACATGGGCTACCCAGGTACTCTTCTGTCTATTACCATGCTGAAATTGGCAATCATCGTGGGAGCGAAGTTATCCGCCACGGCCCGATAACCAATACAGGTGTACACGACATAAGCCGCTAGGCCCAGATCCATTCCCCTGAGCTACATTTCACGAACCAAACAATCTCAAAAAAAGCACTTCCAAGCTCCCTAGCGTGACCTCCTAACCGACTGCCTCCTAGGCTGTGTAGGCTTCTGGATACGGCTACTTGTACGCTTCTTGTTGCTGCCTATAATAATCACGTCTCCTGTCAAGTCCCCGGCATGATCTCCAAGCTGTATGGTCTCAAGAGCCTTACGACGATGTGCTGCTGCGCGTGTTCGTCCTAGGCTGTCTACATGTACATCGAGCCTTGGATCGATCTTGGTCGCGTTTGTAGAATTGGGAGGAACTCCATGATGGTTCTCGTCGCCCACTTGTCTGGCTTCATCGCTGTTGTTGCCCTGTTCCTCTTCTTCACCAACAGTTCCACTGGTGTAGGCGTCAACCATTTCATGATCCTCTTCGGCTGTCGTTTTGCGTGTACCATCGTTTACGTCTTCGTAAATGTCGAATACGAGTTCAGAGTGATCCCTCGCTGCAGCTGCCATTGCAGCCTCCTCGTAAGCACGTGCTATCGTGATAGGAAGAGGTATGATTGGAAAGCCTTCTGGTTGCCGGAGCTTAAGCTCATTTTCGCCGTATTGGGCCTTGGCGACACCAAAATCGTATTTGGTATTACGAAGCTCAGGCATATGAACTTTTCTGCTTGTGTGTAAGTTTTGTAAACTTGTATGCTCAGAAAAATGCTTACTTGGCTGAGAACTGGCCACTGGATGTGACAACTGGATCAGAGAGCGCAGTGCCTGAGTCGATTCGAGGTTCTTTGCGCAACACCTCTGATAGTATGCGATGACCAGACATAGTTTGGGTCTTGATATCTAAGTATTTTTGCTGTTCTGACGACGCAGCACGTGATTTCGTTGACCTGGGTGTGGTTGTGGGCTTTACTTGCTCTGTACGCAGCACACAAAAGCGCGATTGTGGGGGCTCGGACTAGTGTTTCGAGGTGAAAGTGAAATGAAGGACACCTTTTTTATGAGTGTTGAAGTAAGCAAAACAAGTTTGGTGAACGTCGCCGTTAAATGGTAAAAGTATCTTTGTGATGTTCCAGGGTAACAGAATGAAGTTGCTGCAAGGCCCAATTGTCAAGATCCGCACGTCGGCCAATCCTTCCCATGGTAGCTTGGTGTAGAAAGAGCCGGCCGATACACGAAGGGGGGCAGTTGCAGTCGATGACTACGAACAAATTGCTATTATAGGGCTGCGGTGTGTTGCATAGAAAACTTCGAGCGATGGGTGCGGTATATTGTCGCACCACCTGTTCCCTTCCCAGTCCGCAGGAGGGGTCTCGGCTCTCCGGGTTCTGTCGGAACAATTTGACACTTCAGTACTGTGATATATTGGACCACAAGTTGGGACGATAGAGGTTGATGCTGAGTCCTGAGTGCAAGAGATTCGTAACACGGTGTAAGTATAGTACTAACGATGTTTGTCCCCTGTTCGGATGACGCATCTTATGTGTAGATCTGACCCACATACGGTAAGCCTATTGGATTGAGCAAGATCAGCCGTTATCATCATAGGCGAAGAGGCCTTTACAAGAGTTTGCATTGACCCAACATATACAATAAGGGAGATAAAGAAATGGAACTATTGTGCAACGCTTGTTACTCATACTTTTGCTAATAGGCCTTCTGTATAGAAAAGGTCACGTGATTAAATCACGTGCTTATCCACGGGCGTAGCCTCACGACACTGAAAAGGCCGCCGCTCCAGCTACACACTCTACCCGCTGCACGCTGCCCTCCGCAAGTTATCACGCAAGTTTGCGTGGGGACCCGTATTTCCTAATACGTCTCTACGACTTAAGGGTCCCCCTCCAACCAAAATAAGCTGAGGTGTACTAGCGCACCTCGTCTCTTTCTGCGCGAGCTCCAGCACATCCTCACCCGTGTAAGCCCAGACAGCCATCAGTCGACCCTTACACTGTGGCTGAGTCTACACATGAAACATGGTATATCACTAGCGGCGATACTAATTGTGCACAGGTCAAGATTTGTTCAGATTTTCTCTAGCTTTCCGATCCGCGCACAACTTTAGTCAGGTCGCCTAACCGCTTCTAGGACGAGTGAGCGCTTCCAGGACGAGCTGCGACTGACCGTTCGATTTTCTGCCGGACAGAAAAGCAGTTGGACATAAGTAACGCTATGTGGGGAAAAAAGGCGATCGCAAATCAACGAATGAGCGCACCCAATTTGTAGAGCACGAGAATGTCGGGACAGTGCAGAGGTCTGGGTATTCAGGACTAAGTATCCCAGTTGGAGAATGCGTATAGTTATTCCACTCTTTCGCTGTCTGATATGGTCACTTATTGCTACTATTGTGAAGATGATTAATCAGTAGTGAAGGCCCTACTCTGCTCAGCAGGATTGATTAATGGGGAATGATTTAAGTGATTCGCGTATGACCTTGGCGTTTGGGTTCGTACATAACTGTGGGAGGACAGCACGCGGATAATGGTAATAACCTGTTGCTACTTAGCTGCAGGTGGTGAGTACCCGTGGCAGTCCACCAGTGCGCGCGAGGAGGTTTAGGGGCAGCTTTTCACGCTAAGCAAACACAGCGGAGGTCCTGGGTCAAATCAATCACCACCCTGCGCTACCGCCCTCAACACTCTCTTCCAGGCGGCTTCGTCTCAACACTTGTGCCTCAGAACTCTTTATACATAACTGCTGTTGCCAAAACATACAGCCTACTTGAACACATCATTTATTGGTCTCTTCGCTTCTATCATCATAACTACATCAGCCGCGCATTTCTGAGAAAGGAAGCATTGCCACAATACTCCATCGCTATTGCATTCCGTTCCCACCTAGCATATATGTTTGATCTATCTTAGGCCATTAGAAAGCAACAGTCTATATACTGCTTTCAAACAAAACATGCTATTCCAGATTCTCTTTGCTACCTTTGCATGCTGCTCTATCAGCGCATGCGCTAGCCCTATCCCCCCAATTTTTCAGCGACGACAACAATGCCTACTCGAGAGTTCGCCCGTTGAATCACACAGTAGCCTATCTGTCGAGGCCATCATTGGTATAGCTGCAATAGCTGTAGCTATAATGGGGATAGCGCTTCCCCTCATTTGGCCTAGCGTGAGATCCTGGCGTAACTCATGGCCCCGCCGCTCCCGCTTCTGTCTCATCAGTTCGACCAGCTCCAGTACGTTACTTACTCCCCGCAATCTGTCAATATGTCTATTAAGCTAGCACGTAAATACTGATGAAAGAAAGTAGATCAAAACATGCTGTTTCTCAACCGCCTTCCTCAGCGTGCGATTCCATCACTACCGCCGATTACCAGTCATGCGAGCGACGTAGATGCGGCTGCGATACCCCGACCACAACGTGCTATATTCGATCATTGTGAACAACATCGCGAGTTGATGCGACGCATCTGATGTACTGAGGGTATGAATACATTGGAAATGTGTGTAGGCAAACTCCGATACAGCACAGGAGCCAAGTTATGGCGCAGGCAGGTATAGGTTATACAAAAGAACATGCATTATGTAGTTGCGCTAATAGCAAGATATTCGCGAAAGGAAGAGCCGGATTATTGTATTCACCGGGACATCAACACAAAAGCGTGAAATAAAGCAATCATATGGAGCAACAGTTCGACTCGCATGGTGCTATTCCTTCCACGATCATAACTCTATTACAAAAACGATATAGCACTCGGTCGTGCATACTACATAACAACAGAAGACTTCTGCGCCGCAGAGCATCTCATCCCAGAATTCTCACCATCTAAACCTACACCTTCCAGCTGGCCCAAGATTTAGGCACGGAAGGCAATGGTCCTCCTCGCGTTGCGCCTCATGCCTGAAGCCTTGTGCTGTTGGGCTCCAGCAGCAGCCTCAGCGTCGGCGGCAGCTCCAGCTCCAGCGTCGGCAGCAGCTTGATCAGCAGCAGCTTGGTCGGCGGCAGCTTGGTTGGCGGCAGCTCCCTTTCCTTTACCCTTGCCCTTTCCAGCTTGAGCGTCGGCAGCAGCTCCAGCGTCAGCAGCAGCTTGGTCGGCAGCAGCTTGATCGGCAGCAGCTTGGTCAGCGGCAGCTCCCTTTCCTTTACCCTTGCCCTTTCCAGCTTGAGCGTCGGCACCCATAGCAGCATCGGCTCCAGCTCCAGCTTGTGCATCAGCAGCAGCACCGGCTCCTACACCGGCTCCAGCTCCAGCGTCAGCGTTGGCACCTGCATCTCAATTAGCACCATTTTGGACTCTTCTGGAATCTAATACGTACCATTGCCCTTGCCATTGTTCTTGCCATTTCCCTTGCCTTGGCCCTTACCATGACCCTTACCCTTGCCTTTTCCCTTGCCGTTGTTACCGCCAACGCCAGCTGTAGCATCTAGGACTGTTAGTGTCTAGAATCGTTGATAGGGGGGACGATACTTACTTCCTGCTTGAGCAGCTCCACCGGCAGCAGCGTCTTGCATGCCCTTGGCCAACTCCGCTTGCTGGTTAGCAGCATCTTGGGCAGCCTGGTCAGGCGCGATGTTGCAGCTGTTCTGCTGTTCAGCAGCAGCTTGGTCGGCAGCAGCTTGGTCGGCGGCGGCTTGGTCGGCAGCAGCACCATTCTGCTTCTCCTTTTGAGCGGCTCCCTGGTCGGCGGCAGCTTGATCGGCGGCAGCCTGCTGGTCAGCAGCAGCCTTGTGATCAGCAGCAGCTTGGTCGGCAGCAGCTTGGTCGGCGGCAGCCTTGTGGTCGGCAGCAGCTTGGTCGGCAGCAGCCTGTTCAGCAGCAGCTTTCTGGTCAGCAGCAGCTTGGTCAGCAGCAGCTTGATGATCGGCTCCCATAGTGGCATTGTTTGGTTGCGCTGCTACGGCATGATCAGCAGCTGCCTTTTGGTCAGCAGCAGCTTGCTCGGCTGCAGCCTTTTGGTCGGCCGCTGCCTTGTGATCAGCCGCTGCCTGCTCCTCTGCAGCCTTTTGCTCTGCTACAGCTTTGTGATCGGCTGCAGCTTGCTCCTCTGCTGCCTTCTGCTCGGCAGCAGCGGCATCTTGCTGTGCCTGAGCATCCTCTGCTACTTGTTTATCTTGGGCTTTGCTGAGTTAGCGAGATGTTTTCAAGTAAGAATAGAGATCTTCTTACCTGCAGCGTCTTCCTGGGCGGCTTGATCTTTGGCGTTATTCTTGCCATTTTCCTTGCCATTTCCCTGGGCTTGTTCCTCTTCCGCAGCAGCAGCAGCAGCATCAGCAGCATCCTGGGCTGCCTGGTCTTTAGCGTTACCATCTGCAGCAGCAGCATCTTCTGCATTAGCATTATCCTTAGCCATACTACCACGTGCTGCCAAGAGCACACCGCGGAGCTTCAGGGCCTTTTCGCCAAACTTGTGCACAACCTCTGCTTCGCGACGGCCCAAGTGCAGGTTGGCAATGGCCGTGTCCTGGGTGCGAGCAGCGATTGCTTGTCCATTGCCTGCGAAAGGTGCTGGGACCGCTGCCACAAAGGAGGCGGAAAGAATTGTGAGAAGGGGAACAGAGGTCTTCATAATGACGGTATTCGGTTAAAGTTGAAGGATTGAAACGAGATGTGTCGAAATGTAACTTGAGCACAGCTCTTGAGAATTGAAGTGAAATAAAAATCAAGTGCTCAGCACCAAAGAATGATCTGAAAGATGGAAGGTGAGCGTGATGCTGTAAGCTTCTAAGGGGATCAGATTATATACAAACTTGGCTTTATGCACCATGTCGGCCTCCTTGAATAGAGAAGTGCTGAATATAGAACAAGCCGCGTTTGCTGAGATGGGTGTTCATGGTCCTCCAAGCACATCACACATGGTCCGTTGGAGGATGCCTGGAGAGAGCCAGGCCTCAAAGAGGTCTGGTCGATCAGGCCCATATTTCTCTCACAGGAACAAGAGCTTAGCTTCCCGTGACAAGCCTAGATCACGTCTGCTATGGGATCGGGGCCGCATCTTGGCTGTAAACGGTCGAATGAAAACGCATGAATAAGAAAATGTAATTGCGGATGAGAAGCGAGAAGGACGCCTGACGCCGGGGAGGCGGTCGTCATGCAGAGATGGGGCCTAGAAATCGAACGCGTACAGTTTGAGAGCTTGTTGCAGACAAGGCCGGGGGGGTGTATGCGGAGAAAATATTATGCTAAACGCATAAGTTTGGGGTTTGATGTATGACTGAGGTTTGCCGCCGTACGTGGGCCTGAATCTCAGCTGGTTTCAGGCCCACCGAGATGTGACCGCTGTCAGTACGTACCAAGAAGCCTCAAAGGTCTTGACAGGAAATGTTTTTTGAAAGAGATGGTATTGAAGGGGAATGATCTGGATACTGGCCATGCGCCTTCTGATTTGATCTATTAATGTTCAGTCCATTGCCGTCCTTTCGCGCTACAGTGGTGAAGGGGTACAAGAGACTAATGGGTTTCGCCTTGTCTAGTCAGGGGCATACGATGCATATACACAGTAGGTGATATGTCAAACAACTGCAACAGTACGCTCACAGTCTCTCTAGCAGCACGATGGCAGCAGGATTTTTGCCCTGTAGCTGATCAGTTTTGCGGGTTCCATGTACCGCGTGGGCCCATGGTAGTTCACCGACGCGACAGAGCGTCTCAGCATTTGGCGTTGACACGCCATGAGCCATACAGGAGCCGGGGGACCAACGCCTCGTTTCTGAACGGGTCGGTTACATGGTTAGAGGTACGCTGCAAATCAACCGCCACCTTGCTGATAGCTGGATCGGTTGTACATGTTTTGACAGGTGCTGAATGTAGAGAGTGGAGCGAAAGAGTTACAAGATGGCGAATGACGAATGACGGGTGACGGGTGACGGGTGACGGTGCGCCGGGAGCGCTGACCAATGGCGTGCGCCCCGTTACAATCCGGTACCTAGCCTCTAGCCTCGGCTGCAACTTTTGGATATCGTCATTTTCAACGTCTGGTCAGCGACGGCGCAGTTTTCGATGACTCCGTCTCGTCGCCACCTGGACGGTTGAGTGCTGGCCAGTGGAGTGTAGCCAGTCACGCGTATACATACACAAGCTTTTGATATTTCGTCCCTCTTCTCACCTGACTTCTCCACGTCCATTGGCGTAAAATGCCTGTCCAACACGCTGCAATGGCTACACGGTCCATCCCCGCGTCCATAACACGACGGCTGCTCACGACGTCGCAATCCACACGCATCGCAACACGACCAATTGCATGCGCGTCACCGCGTATACGAAGTGTATCAGGATCCTACCGCCCGGCACTCCGAATTGCCGGCCAGAAAAGACCGTTTTGCACAACGCCACGCACACGATTGGCTGCGGTAGACGACACATTCGACCCCAAGTCGATAGAGCGCGAATCTGATGAGGTTGATGTGCTCATTGTGGGTGGAGGTCCGGCCGGTCTGTCGGCGGCTATAAAGCTGAAGCAGCTTGCGACAGCAGCAGGCAATGAGGACTTCAGAGTTTTGGTCTTGGAAAAGGCTGGAGAGCTAGGTGATCATATCGTCTCAGGCAATGTCATCGAGCCATCCGCTCTTGACGAATTGCTACCGGACTGGAGATCGGAAGACAACTTGAACCGCTTCGCTGACATTACGCCTGCGAAGGAGGATCACATGTATTTCATGACCAGGGACCGTGCCATACCCCTCCCCAAGCCCCCGCAGATGAACAACCATGGCAACTTCATCATAAGCTTGAACCAAATGGTTAAGTGGCTCGGCGAACGAGCAGAAGAGGTCGGCGTAGAAGTCTACCCTGGGTTTGCTGCGTCCGAAGTGCTCTACAACCACGAAGGCGTTGTACGTGGCGTAGCCACCAACGATCTCGGTATATCACGAGAGGGGAAACCCAAGGATTCCTTTGAACGAGGAATGGAATTTCATGCCCGTGTCACATTGCTTGGTGAAGGCTGTCACGGTAGCTTGTCAAAGCAGGTTATCAAAAAGTACGACCTGAGGCGGGACAGCCAGCATCAAACCTATGGCCTTGGAATCAAAGAGGTCTGGGAAGTGCAGCCTGAGAAATTCAAGTCTGGTCTTGTTGTGCATTCTCTGGGTTACCCGCTTCCCAAGGATACCTATGGAGGAGGTTGGATGTACCATTTTGGCGACAACTTGGTCAGTATTGGCCTAGTGGTTGGGCTTGACTACCCCAATCCGTGGCTGGCGCCTTATGGTGAGTTCCAAAAGATGAAACACCACCCGTTATACAAGGATGTGTTGGAGGGTGGCAAGTGCATCTCCTACGGCGCAAGGACTCTGGTCGAGGGCGGCTTCCAGTCCATCCCCAAGCTTGCTTTCCCTGGCGGTGCCCTCCTTGGAGATTCAGCGGGCTTGGTTAACCTACCAAAAATCAAAGGCACACACAATGCGATGAGATCAGGTATGCTGGCCGCCGAGGCGACGTGGGACGCTCTCCAAGCCAACACAGACGGCGGGACTGTATTCCTGTACGACTATGAAGACAAGATGCGCAAGTCACCAATCTGGTCAGAGTTGAAGACTGTGCGAAACATGCGGCCGTCTTTCCATACCCCTCTTGGTGTGTACGGAGGCATAGTGTACTCAGGGTTGGAGGCATACGTCCTCCGAGGCAAAGCGCCTTGGACACTGAAACATGGGAAGCCTGACCATGCAGCGACAAAGCCTGCAGATGAGTACCAGAAGATTGAATATCCCAAGCCGGACGGCAAGATCAGCTTCGACATATTGACCAGTGTCAGCCGTAGCGGCACAAATCATGAGGAGGATCAGCCCTGCCATCTCCAGGTAAAGGATATTGATGAGCATGCCAAGAGGGAGTGGCCCAGATATAAGGGTGTCGAGAACCGCTTCTGTCCCGCAGGTGTGTATGAGTATGTCGAGGATGCCAGCAAAGAGTTGGGCGTCCGGTTCCAAATCAACGCTCAAAAGTAAGTATCCAAAAGAGCTAGCCCAGATTGAGTACATTCTGATTAACTGGTGTTAGCTGCGTTCACTGCAAGACTTGCGATATCAAGGTACCGGATCAGGATATCAATTGGCAAACACCCCAGGGCGGCGAAGGACCAAAGTACGTCCTGACGTAACCCCAGTTATCTGGTGAGCTCCATACCTATTCAACTTAGGCAGCTCGATGCGCAAAGTAAGACATCACCCGACATGTATATGAAGAGAGACCACATGTGTATGTATAAGTGGCCAGCCCAATTATTGTTGCTGCCCAAGCGAGGATTGCCGACTGTAACAGAGGCACATGAATGATATAACTTGATTACCAAGCATTTGGTATTGGTGAAAATGTGGTCGGAATACGTGTTCCGCATGGCCTTTCAGCGTATAATAGCACATGCATTTGCGTGAGGTCACGTCCAAGTGGTAGCCTCGGCAGGGCATCCATGGGCCTCAGAGAGCGCGGGATGCACGTGATGTCCGTGCTCTAGCTTAGCCAAGTAAGGCAGCGTTGGGCGAAGTTCGTCTCCGCGCCCTTCGTCACTCTCCACCCAACAACCACGCCGGGGCCTGTCACATCAACAGCAGCTCGGCCATCATCTCTGCTTGCACCCCGCTGCCGCGATACTGGACATACTAATTTCTCTCCTCAGACCCGAGTGCGCGACATCTGCGCTCAGCCGGCTCTCTCCAGGCCCTTCACCACTTAGGTCCTTCTACCACTGCCCTGCATCCACCCTTCGCCACCTCCATCAATCTCCAAGGTACGACTAGCTACCTGCATTGCATTCTCTGGCCATTCCTCGCGCGTATATCCCGGTCCTTGTAGTTGCGCGCATAGCTGGACGCTGGTTTCCTGGTGTCGCGTCTCTGAAACGGAGTCTCCCATGTCTAGCAGGCACGATGCGCACTCCTTCGCTGGCTCTCCGCTTACTCATGGACATGTGCTCACCATTTTATCCAGACTAGGTTATCCTTAGGCCAGAGTTCCACCATAACCCCCCATCGCCATGACTGAGGTATCGTCTACGCGCCTATACCTAGGCAACCTTCCCCGTAATGCCACCAAGGCCGACGTCGAAGGCCACTTCCAAACGCATGGCACCGGTGAGATTACCGAGATCAAGTTGATGAACGGTTTCGGTTTCATCGAGTACAAGGATGCCATGGACGCTCGTGACGTCGTTCCTGGTAAGCTTTGTCCATCGCCCAATGGACCGAAGAAGCGCTAATTCCTGTGTAGCTTTCCGTATGTAGTTTGTCGCGTTCGATTCCTCCAAAAACGTCCTCCTAACCTTTTATAAGATGGTTCCGATTTCATGGGCGAGCGCCTCATTGTCCAATTCGCTCGCGGCTCGCGCGCCCGCAACGAGAACTTTACTCCCCACGAGCGCGTCCCACCACGTCCTAGACGTACGCCATACCGGATGAGAATCGCAAATCTTCCGGTGGAGACCAGCTGGCAGGTCAGACTCCCCGATCATTGGATTTCCCCCGTTTCCTGTTAGGGTCAGCGTACCGTTCCCGGACCAGTAATGGCTTTATTCTCGCGTGCTTCCCGTTATACATTCTGGATTTGGACCTCGCTTAACTTCGAATATATAGGACCTGAAAGATTTTGCCCGTCAATCTGGATTGGACGTCGTCTACTCTGAGGTTGGCCGTGAACGCGATGGCACTGGGTGAGTACGCTACAGTAAAGGCCTCTTGGCAGTATGCTGACACTATTAAGATTCGTCGAGTATGAGACGGCCGCCGATCTGAAGACTGCAGTGGAGAAACTGGACCGCCGTGAGTTTAAGGGGCAGGAGGTTACCTGCATCCAAGACGTCTCTGATCCTCCCCCACCTCCACCTTTCAAGCCTAGGGCTCCTTACGGAGGCCCTGGTGGTCCCGATGACCGGGGCCGAGACAGATATCGATCGCGCTCCCCTATGGGACGCCGCGGCTACCCACCTGCACCGTACGACGACTACTATGACCGTCGCGGTCCCCCTCGTGGCTACAGCCCTCGACGCGACGACTACCGCCGGCGCACACCGCCCCGCGAGTTCTATGACAGGCGTGACGTCGGTTATGGACGTTCGCCGCCTCGTGGTCGCATGCCTGATGAGTATGGCCCACCGCGCGCGCGTTACCCTGACGATCCTTATGATGCTAGGGCCGGACCTCCACCTCGTCGCTACGACGACCCTTATATGAACGGCCACGGGCGCCCTTACGACGGAGGACGACCACCCTCCCCGCGCGGTGCTCGTCCCCGCAGCCCGGGAGGACGTCCACCTTACGATGCCCCGCCGGCTGATTACCCACCCCGCGGCCGCTACTAGAACGGAGGAGCATGACTGGCAACGTATGTCGAACACCTCTGGCCCTGCCCTGGTGTCGTATTCTCACGCATCTACTGACGTCCATGCAGTAGGCCTGTGTGGTGGCTAAAGTATCATTTCTTTTTTCTAAATTGACGCTCCGATGCTTCCCACTGTGGACATGGATTACGCGAAAATGGAGCCTAAGAATATCCGGAGGTATGACTGCGCGACATGAGGCCAATGAGACTGATTATTACCTTTCCTACTCCGGGGCCTTGGATTCTTGATGTATCTTTACTATTCTGGCGCGGCATCGTCCTGATGCGCTATCTGGCACGGGAGGTTTAGTTCCTTTTGAGATGGTCTCCCTATGACTGTCATAGCTACATGGAGGATGTCCTGGTTTCTGTACCGTTGAAACAAACTTTTTCTGCACATACGGGTGTCCTTTTGATCTCGTTCCAAACGGATAATGTGGCTTTTAACATGTAAAGTATGCGCGGCCCTACCGCTACAGAGAAAAGATTTTTTTTTCCTATTGTGATACGCTGTTCGTGGTTGATTCTTCTCCTTCTACCACTCAGACAAATCAGGATTAGACTACTATATCAGGTTCTCCTATGATTTCGACATCTGTGTGGTCTCGAGTTGTTAGGCCTTGAACGAAGAACAAAGTCCTGAGTGGGATGGGCACGAAGCCACGACCCCCATTCTTTTTTATTGTATACAACGCCTATCTACAATTCCATCTCCTCCGTCTCACCATGTTCCACACCCATTCTCCTCCCACAATCCCTACAAATGCCGAGTTTCGTATTTGTCTTCAGCTCCGCCGGTGACTTTGCCTGGTATTCCCGTCCACAGCACGTACACCGTACGTATGTCTCCCTCTTCCTACCTAGACGACCAGACTCACACGGAGACGGCGACGTATTCCCAGTACTCGCTTCCGACTGCCTTTCAGCCACAGCAGTATGCTCACAAGGATGCCACCCCGCATGCCTCCTCTTCTGCGCCTCACTCTTCGGCCGCATCACCAAATCTATCTGCCTCAAATTCCCACCTACTTTCGCCTCTTCCTTTTGCTTCTTCTTCTTCTTCTCTACTCTCCCCTCAGCTGTCGTTGTCGTTGTCGTTGTCGTCGTTGTCATCGAATCACTCTTCGCCTCCCGTCTCCTCTCACTCCTCCGTCCGGACTTCCAAGATAAAACACTAGCGGGCCGTGGATGTACTGGCAACCGGTCGTCCTGGTGCACGGGTATGTAGCCTGGCATGGGGTCTGGGCGTGTGAGTTCGCCGTTGGGCAGGAAGCGGGGTTCGGATGTGTAGGCTAGGCGGGCTGCCAAGCTGGCGAAGAAGGGGGGTGCGGGTGTGAGGTTATAGTGAGGGGGTGAAGGGATTTGGGAATGAGTTGGTTGGGGTCGCGGTGTTGGTGGACATTTTGGGGGTTTGGAGATTGGTTGGGGGGTGCGGAAGGGCATTTCTGTTGTTGAGATTTGGATGTTTGGGTGAAAGGGTGTGATTGTTTGCTTGTTGGATGGTTGTGTTGGTGAGTGTGAGGGTGGTGTTTAGTTGTTTGTGAATGGGGATTTGTGGTTTATGTGGGATAGTGATGGTTAAGGGGGAAATGGTGAGTAGTTATAGCTAGAGTAACATGAGCTTGTGCGAAATAGGGTGACATTTCGTGAGCCTAGGAGGCTTTGTAACCAGAGTTGGAGGATTTTGTTGCGGCCCAATGGGCGTGTGGCCATTGGACGTGTCGTTGCTGTCGCAGTAGTACGGGGTGTTGAATGTCTCTCGGGTTTGCGACGAACCTCTTGAGATTGGTGCTATTATTTGAATTTCTAAATTTGGTCATGCAGACTATGGTTCGTCTTTTTTTGACAGTTCACAGGCCGAGATGTAACTGTCCGTTTCATTGAGAAATCTAATGGCTGGGGGTAAAACCATAGAACACAGACATCAAGAAATTTATTGAGTGATTGACACTGGCAGTTGACTTTGCGTGCGAGAAAATCAGATAGCTACTCTCATTTTCACCCGTTTCCATAGGTAGATGCTATTTTTTCGAAGACCATGCGATTCGGATCATACAGGTCCTCTCTCATAATCAAAAGATTACAAACTCAAACCCAGACAACACTGCACTTCAAGCATGCCCCAGAGAATATTCAACAAATTAGCAGTGACGGAAGAACACACAAAGTAAAAATGACAATATTGTGTATTGCATAAATTAGAGCTGATTTACACAACACCTATCTCGCCATGTTTTGGATAGATTACGTTACATCACCCAAAGTTTTAAATTGTGTAATCCAGGCTCCGCTGCTCAGTGACAGTAGTGACATGCCCAAATCCAAGCCCTAGTGTTGCATATGCTAGAAATTAAATCAAACCATATTGTTTCGTAAATACGCCTGTTTTTGCCTTTCGTTATTCTTGTAACTCCTATAACGCGTGTATCAATCAAGGTGGAAATCGTAAATATTTTTTTGTTGTGAAAAGTGGCACTTAACGTGGTAAGGCAAGTGACGGCGATATCCTATCGGACTATAGTCCACTCGTCATCAGATGTATAGTCAGTGCCGGTGGCGGCCAGAATATCGACAACAGGTGTAGGAACCAACTCCGGGCTGGACATTAGCTCATCGGAAGTAGTAGGAGTACGTAAACCGGACACTGATACCACCGCATAATCCTCGTCCTCATCGGAAGGTAGGGTCTCGATACCTTCCATCACGTCCGGTTGTGGAATCTTGGGTCGATGGACAAGAGTGGTGGTGAAGGAGTCCATCATGTTCCTTGCATCCTCCCTTTCGTTTGTTCTGTACGCAAGAGCAGAAACCACACGGGACGTGTCCTCACTTTCTGACTCATCCGAAATAATGGTATCTTCCTCACATATTATCTCTGATGACAGGTCTTTTGAGGTAGTAGGAATGGGCCGGGTGCAGGGCTGGACGCATAGAGTGTCGAGACACAACCGTACGATGTGGAAGGCGCCTTTTGAGGTTAGTAACGTTTCAACAACTATGTCAGAAATGTCTCAGACTTACAATCGTCTTCAAAATTTCGCTCCATGTTTGTAGAACAAAGGTCTTGACAAAACTCTGGAATATCGGTTGCGAGCTTAATAAAGTCCGCATCCTCTCCTAGATTGTAATACATGAACCTTGAGATGATGTAGTTGAGGAGCGTACCAACAAGGTCGTGCTGTCGGCGCGCTAGGTTGCTGGAGTAGTGCTGGTATACGAAACGAATGGTTTCGAGCAGATCTTGAGGCGGGAAGGGTACGCAACATGCGAATTCGATTTGGCAAGAGAAGTTGCCATGGGCGAGGAGCTGCAGTTCGGGAATATCAAAGTCTTCGGCCATCTTGTAAACCTCGACATGTGGAAGCAGCAAGGGAGTCCCGTCATCCGCGGTGGGTGGGAGGTAGCTACCTGTGTAGCAGTAGCGGAGTAGCGAGATAAGCCCATTTGCGGATGGAACCTCGATGCTGGCCTGAAGACAACCATTCAAGCCGTACTCGAATGCGTGGTACAGCAATGGGCATTTGTCCAGGAACATGTATGGGCAGATACGACACGAAATCAGACGAACCTGTCCGCCAGGAAGTACAGCTTTGAGTGTTGCGTTGCCCTGGTCGGACATGTCCAGGAATGAGAGGTCGTCCATGTTGATGCGGCAGGCCGGAGGCCGTCAACTATTTTGCGATAAATGTCCAGTATTGTAGTGTTTTGTGGATATCACGCCGAGTCAGCGAGGATATTGAGCAGGTTGTAGCAGTGAGAACGACCGCCTGGTTTGTGAAGGCGTGCAAAGTATGGTATGTGATGCTTTGAGAGGGTCCACAGGGAAGTCAAAAATCTGGGAGCCTCCGCTATAGTCTGACAGGCATAGCCTCGTGGCTGGCAATGACGGAGAGGAAACAGAATCAGGCAGCCGTTTGCCTACGCAGGGAGCCACGCACGTGTCTCATGGAAGCCTACCGCCAGCACAGGGTCGATTGTAGTCGGGATATGATTGAGATTGATTTAATGACGATATAGCGAACGGCCCTCGATAAGAGGCACTGCATGTGAGTAAGATTCAAGCGCTGCCACAGTGGAGGGGCATCTAAGCCTCGAGCAGCGCCCTTTGGAGGGTGGTAGTACTGCATGCCGAACATGTGCCTATTGGCTCTGGAAGGGCGGGGCCAAGGGAGCCGATCAACCAGTCGTGGAGCGATGATACAAGTGTGCATCTAAGGCTGAGGCTTCTGTCAGCTGCGTCGAGCGTAGAGAGCCAGTGGTGGGTGTTGAGGGGGTGGATGGATGATCCCTGGCCCTATTACCGGGATGCAGCCGGGGAAAGCGCACCAGCCACGACCCGCCTGGCTCCACACGTGTGGCGGGACCCAGTACCTATCCGCAGCCCCTCGGCCACATTTCCCCATCATTATATATACTTACGTACGTACAGCCATACACATCCGTGAGTGCTGCTAGGTGTCGCGGACGTGCAATCCTCCTCGTACCCATTAATTCCACCACTGGAATCTCCTATTCTTCCGCACTCAGCACGCCAGTTGCTTGTTTGCAGTCGCGTGCGCAAGCTTCCGTCTCGTGCCGATATGGGTCTTTTCTCAATTCTGCCTGAGAGCTTCGCGGTGGTGGAGACGTGGATTACGCGCATATTCGTGAGTACTGTCGTGTGCCTGCAACCGCAATCCGGATTTCTCACTAGCCCTAGCTCTTCCTCGGCCTTATAGCCATTGCCCCGTGGGCCGTGCTGCTCGTCTACGACATACTCTTGTACGTCTTCCGCGCCGGTGCGCACGAGATACCCGTCGTGGGCGGACGCGCCCGGGGAAAGTCAAGGCCCCGTGCTCCCAGTCTTACAGAACGGCCAAGCGGTCGCCGTCGCAAGTTTAGTCTCCGTGGCTTCGAGAAGCCGGTGGTGAATACAGGGGGTACAAATGCCGACTCGCACGACGCTCGATCCCGTCGCATAACAGAGGAGACAACGGAGGATTCGTCGTCATAGTCTGCTCGGAGCCAGATCTACAATTAAATATTCGCAATCTAAGCTACGTTCGCGAGACCGTGTGTAAGAGTTGGACTTGAGGGGACATGTGCTGTACAAGTACCTTGACACTGTCTCAAGAGACTCACCATTTCTCAAGGAAAACATGGAGAGAAATCCCGCATACTGAAACTATGTCGTGGGATGGAAAACAGCGCATGGTATTCCTCGTATCTGGAAACTCCAAAATGAGGCCTTGCATATATATATGTATATATATAGCGACTCATGGACTTGCGGATCCGGCAAAAGACCGATTCAGGCAGTTGTGCCATGTCAAACCTGAATCGCTCGAGATGACAGCGGGGTTGGGCCATTTAAGGTCAAGACGCCGTCCATATCGTTGGAGAGCAACTATTGACAAGCGCCATATGGAATGGGAGTCGTGTCTTCGAGCATAATCATGCGCTCTTGTGCCGTTGTGTCTCGCTTGTGCCCAAAGTGTCTGGGGCATATATTACCAAGAGTTTCAGATAACAATATGCGCCAATCACGTCTGGCCATTCACGAGGGCCGGCGCATGTATCAGAACAGGCTATGGAGATCATAGAGTAGGTATGTGATGAGCTAAGCCTGGTCTAGCGTGTTCTGGGGCCGTGCCTGCTCTTAATCAACCTTCACTTCACCTTCCCACCTCTTCACTGCCACAACAACAACAAGAGTTATCACTCGCAGTTTCTTTCTATCCTCCAGATCTCATCAAATCAATCCATCTCACGTGTTTCATAAATCTCAATTAGCATCACCTACCTCACAATGGCTGTTACTACCACCACTACCAAGACGGCGACACCAAAGACGGCAAGCGCCGCCGGCGTCAAGAAGACTGCTCCCAAGGGCGGTCGCGCGGGAAAGAAGAACAACGCCAGAAACGCCATGGCCAAGATGCAAGCATACTGTAAGTATTCCACCATTTGACGCGCTTTATCGCGTTATCCAGACGCGACTGTCGCTTTGTTGCCACACAAGACGGGTGTTGTTAGGGGTTAAGGTTTGCTGACCAACAACACAGTCAAGGCTCACCGCGACGAGTACAAGGACTTGTCTTTCAAGGAGCAACAGCAAGAGCTCGGCAAGAAGGTACGTTTTTCTCTACCCATTTCAGGCGATTTCCCGGCTGCGATACGCATTGCGCCATGACGTCGTGTAACCCTTGCTGACATGTGGACAGTGGAAAGCCTCTCCTGAAAACCCCAAGAACAGCGCTTGAACCGAAAACGAATTGCTTTCTTTGAAATGAAGGGGTGGTTTTCTTTTTTTTCTCGTCTATTTTCTTTTATTCGGGTCATGTTTCGACAGTGTGTTATTGCAAATTTACGGGCGAAAGTCAAACTCCAGGCTACTGAAGTATGGTAAAATACTGCGCCTGGGGTTATAAGTAGTCATCTGCTTCAATAATAATATTGAGTAATTCATTCAACTGATTGCTACTCTGTGAACGTGTATTACCTGTATCATTTCGGTGGGTGTGCTGCAATTGCTAGAACAATGGGCAGCAAATGCACACACGAAAACTACCGATACAACAACTGATTATCTACGACTGAATATCCAGTCTAAGGTACAAAAACGTGTCAGTGCGGACATGAGTACCAGATCTCTAGGCACGATAGACCGGTTGCACCGGCCTTGGTTGCACAACCGAGGGGTCTTGCTCACAAGCTCTTGGCGAAGCTACCTCTTTTTCCTATTCCCATCATTTCTGTCCCACCAGTGTACTCTTTTGGGGGTAAACGATCCAAGTCTACTTCCAAACCTATTCATCATTCTGCGCCTGACACCATTTGCTACCTTCACATCTGATATACCATACACTCCCTCCCCATCGATCAAATAAATACTCCGCTCTCTAACCTCTCTACCCCCCCCCCCCCCCACAGCTACCTTCATCACAGCATCCAAAAAGATCAAATAGAGTATATCCAAACCGTACATCCCATTCCCTTTACTTTACCCAACCCACTTATTCCATTCCCACCCTACCCACAATCTAACACTTACATTCTCCACACCCTACATTCCTCTCCCAAACCATCTATCAATCCGTAGTATAGTAGTACAACACACTCCTAGTATCCCAAATCACCCCCCCCCCCTTTTTTTGTTTTTAAACGTAAGAAAAATAAAAATAAAAAGTTGAGTTGGGTTAGTAAGTCAAAATAGACGCACAAATATTCTAAATTTAGTGGTACAAGTTGGGAGGAATGGGTAGGAAAGGGGGGGGGGGGGAAAGTTGGAGGCTGGGTTTGTAGTAGCTTAAGTGTGTGTGTGGGGGAAGTGGGGTAGTAGTAGATGTGTCTAAAGTCAGTTGATGTGTAGTGTAAGTAACCCCACGTATAGAGGTGCCCTTGGAAAATTTAAAAAAATTCGGCGAGATGGGAGTAGTTTTCTGAATTTGTTAGTGGCATGGTTTGGAAAAAGGGTTGCTGTGAGGGAATGTTGGAAGATGTGCGGGAAAAGATGGGTTGGTATAGAGAGAGAGAGAGAGAGAGAGAGAGAGAGGACAGATGTTTTTGTTGGCGGTTATGCTGAAATGGGCTCTTCATGTTTGTGTTTGGTTTTGGAGAATTGTGGAATGGCGAGTTGAATCTGGTCGAAATTTTGCTGATACTTTGGTGGTGTAAGGATTCCCCATATCTATGTACCGAGTTGCTAGATAGGTTTACCCTTACAACTAGAAGAAAATAATCAGAGTGATTGAAACACGGAATAAAGGGCTATTGCCAGATTTTTTTGATAACTACCAAGTATTCCAATATTGAGCAATAGCTATCCAGCTCCTCAGCAAAATTCCATTTACTCCGCAAGTTTCGAAATACACCTAATCCACCTCAGGAACAGGCAACCCATTCACGATCATCATACCTTCCCGCCCCAGCGACTTCATCGCCTTAACCGCCTCATCATGCCTCAGTTGCTTCGTCTCCTCGTCCGTCACAAGCACAAAGTCGTATGTAAGCAGTTTGGTTCCCTCGGCTACATCATACTGCTTCGCCTGCTGGGGCGTCACAGTGTCCAAACCAACAATGAGCGAGTCCTTGACGCCAAAGACGGCGTCGGACGTTTCGTAGGCGGAACCGCGTACATACAAGGCACTAAGATTGTCAGTTACACTTCTCCCATATGCTCCATAGCCTTCAAAAGGCGATAACAGTAGGCGAAACGGGGATAAAGGGACGAACGTACGTAACCAAATGATCAAAGCCCTGCTTTTCAAACATGAAATGCATATGGCTCGGCCTCCAACAATGCCTCCCTAGCTTATCTAGCAACTTGCCTACAGGCCCATCATTTGGAATCGGATATGGAACAGGCACAATTCCTTTGAACCAAAACACTCCCTCATCGTCGCTGGTAATCACCGCGCGGCCATCGGCCTTGTTGCCGCGATCCTCATACTGCACATCGTACTTGCCGTTGGAATCCGTTTCCCAGACGTCGATTTTGACGCCGGAGATCGGGGCCCCGGATGTGGTTTTCACGGTGCAGAGAACGAGCAGAGGTGTGCCAGAAGGGTCGGCCGAGATATTGGCGCCTGGTGCGGAGGAAGGGGCGTCGTGCGTGTGGAAGGGACCGAGGACCGTGCCTTCGGTTGAGGAAGGGGGTTTGGGGTGGTCGATTGAGTCGACAAGGAGGGAGAGGCCGACAATGTCGGAGAGAAGGATGAATTCCTTTTGTTTTTTGGTTAGTTTGGAGGGGTTTTGTAGAAGAGACAGTAAAAAGGGAACTCATACTTGTCGCACGTCAGTACATATCTGGCCTACTTGCGTCAGGAATTGAATTCCTGCCATCCATTCGTCGAAACTGAGGCGTGTCTCGCGTGCAAAGTCGTGCAGATGCGTTACCAGACGCTCCATGACATACTTGAGCCGTGGATCGCTGCATTGCGAGTTTATGCGGTGCACATTTTCTGTGATATTTTCGATTGTGAGGTTCTTGAGGACGGGTACCGTCGATTCGTCTGCGCTCTTGGGAAGCGACATTGTTGGACACTGGGAAAGATGAATGTATGAGGTGGACTAGCGGTGTTTCGCGCGTGGGCGGTTAGAGTGCGCAACGAGGGCGGTTATGGATTTGAAAAGCAAAGAACAAGTCTCAGAAATGGGTTTGGCAGGTTAAAATAAAACGTAAACAATCATGGCGTGATTGGTATGAAGATAGTTGGGTAAAGCCGGTGAATTGTCAGCCATAGCACAAGATAGTAGCATCCGAAATGTCCGCCAAAGGCTAAAAGGTGGGGGCATGTTTGCCAGTCCCATATTCATTTGTGCTCTGGTAATTGTACGAAGCTCATAGGTCCAATGACCACAGATGGAGAGGGGCGGGAAATCATTCACGAGGTGGGGATGATGATGTCGGAGGGGCTCTCGGTACCTGAATGCGGGGCACTGGCAGCGCTGGCTTACCAAGAGCTTACGAGCTCTCGGTCGACTGAGAAAGTCGGAGATAAAATTGCCCAACACCACCGGTATCATTATCCTTGTCCTTCACTTAAGTATAATGTTGTAGCAAAGGTTGCTCCTCTTGGCGGGCTGGCCCGCTTGGTCTGGATTTTCTGGTTTTACCGATCGAAAACAAGCTGTCGTGGAGCGCCAATGCGTCTTGTGGGGTAATAATTTCCTATCTAAGTGGATTGCTACTTCTTATTTTCATGGAGCGTAGTCACAACTTGAATACTAAAGTCAGAAGAAACATCACTAGAAATGTCATTAAATTAAACAAGGTACAATGTTTGTTCAAAAAAAAAAGGTGAATCATGTGATACGAAAGAAGTGAAGCATATGCTTCACGAGATATACGCCCCTTACGTCCCCCCCACGCGAATGCCAGTGTGTCAAATGGGAACGCCCATGGAGATCAAAAGAAAAGAAAAAGAAAAGCAGACTGCATCTAGGCAGTTGAGCCCTACAGAAAAGACAATAGGGAACATGACGAGTGAGAGAAAGAAGCGGAATAGACATATCCATGTCCATGTTCCACCTTAAAACATATGAAAGAAAACTCTTAACTCGTTACTCTCCTAACCCAAAGCGCACTTCCAGCGGCATTCGGATCATCCTGCTCCCTCTTCTTCCACGCGCGATGCAACTTAAGCCCGACGTCATGTTCCTCACGCCTGATATCATCAAGCTCGACCTCAAACGCCTTCTTCTTATGCTCAACCGCTTTCGCCTTCTTGAAATCCGTCAAGAGCGGGTTCGGAGGCGCGGCATTGTTGAGATCAGTGAGAAGGCGGTAGACGTTGTTGCGGCGGATGCGGAGGTCTTCTTGTTGTGATTCTAGAAGTGCAATGTGGTCGAGGGCGCAGAGAGCAGTAGGTGGGTGCGGTAGCGCTTTAAATGTGTTGGACATGCCGCTTGCGGTGGAAAAGGTGGAGACGTTGGAGGGGGACAGCATCCTTGAGGCGTTGGGGCGCGAGTCTGGGATGCGGTCGGAGTGGGGGACGGGCCGGCGGCGCAGGAGGACCGAGGATGAGGCGGAGAGTGGGGGTGAAGGTGGCGGCGAGTGTTGGTTGGACGTTATAGACGGGCTGTATGTGGTCCAGGAGAATTGGCTGGCGATGGGTCGCTTGTCTGTCTCTGGTGGGGTTGCTGTCCGGTAAGCGGGGTGAATGGGTAGTTCGGTCTCGATTACAATGGCCGGGGATTGTTTCTGACCCTCGTGGCTTTTGGGCGTGACAGGGCTTGGGTAAGAAAATGCACTAATACCAAGGCCGTGGGCGATAGGAGATGTTGGAGAAGTGAGAATGCTTCCTGCAGGCGACTTCTTTCCTACTTTTAGGGGCACGACGGGTTTAATGATCTCTTCATGCACCTCGTAGTTGGCGGTTTCGGCTGTGACGGGTCGAGTATCAGCAAGCGTGGGTGCTGAATCGACGGCAACAGTAAGCGTGTTTGATCTGACTTGGTCCGAGCTTGGTGATGTAGTCGCTCGTGGTATTTGCAATGCCTTTTCTCCAGGTTGGTTTTTGACTGCTGTTGGCGAACGCTTCGAGCCGAAACGAGTAAGACGCTCTCCAAAACTCAGACTCTTCTTCTCAGGGCCAGCCGCGGATACCGAAACTTGGTAGCCCATGGGCTTGAGACCTGCAGAAGGCACGCCTACTGCATAGGTGTGCGGATCAACTGACGCGGCCTTTCCTGCACTGTTAGGCTCGCCCGAGTACTCGTCCCATTTTACTTTGCTGTTTGGCGCAAGCTTGCCTTCCCAGAATTTTTGCTTGGGGCCAGACTGTACATCACCAGTTCGAATGACAGAAGGTGCTCTGCGCAAGACGGGAATTGCCTTGGCATCGCGCGGCTCGTCTTGCACTTTCCGCTGGTTGTCATCCATTGAGGAAAAGTCGCGAAAGGATATGTCACGGATAGACTGAGGTGGGTCAAAAGACGGGAGGAACTTTTCAGACTCTGGTGAACTTGGCGGGGATAGATCGTCGTAGTTGGACCGTAATGTGGCTGTAGGATTACTGTAATAGTAGTCTTCGATCGAGGCCCGCGAATAGACCGAAGGGATAGTCGGCACTGCCGATAGTCTTTGGACTGGAGGGAGGGTTGGCGGTCCAGACGCTGTAGTTATGGTAGGGCTTGGTGAAGGTTTGGAACTAGGGCAAGGCTGATTAGCACTGGATTAGGACGGAGCGATAGCTGGACGTACAGTGAATCCAGCGGGGGGAGCACATAGTTTTGTTGCTCGGGATTGTGGAGGCCGGTGACATTTGGATTACGGTGGAGTTGATCCTGGTCATAAGTGGTTTCAAGCAGTACGGGGTTGCCTATTTGCGCATGCTTCTCTTTCTCGCGGACGTGACCCTGTAATCGTTTCCACATTGTGATGATGCCTGCATGAAACATTTATTAGCCTTATGCAACGCTAGTCCGAGTACGCGTCAGGACACAGGGCAGTCATTTGCGTGCCGTTGTAGTATGACAGGTTTACATGATGTAATGTCATATTTAAACTTTGCAGCAAGCGAGCTAAAGTAGTAATACGTATGAGAGCGACTGGTGCGGACGTCTTGGCAGGGCTGGATCCGGTGGGCGTTGTTCTAGTGAGTGCGGGAGATAGGCGAACGACATGGCCTGTCGATCATCAAAAGATGCGGAGAATGGGATGACGACGAACGGGCCTGTGGGGTTGACGCGTCTTGTAAGAGGTGGCCATGGGTACAGAAGTGGTAAATTGGATGGTTGGCTGGCTCAGTGCTTCCGGAAGGGGGGCCGGAAGTAGACATGATGGCACAAGGCTGGTGGGTGAGGGAGTGATGGGGGGGGAGAAAGGAAAGAACATGTGCAGAGATTGCAGTACATACCAATTGAAGATGTGGCAGGTCAGGATTAGATGACCGGAAGATTGAGTGTGTTGATATTGAATCTAGGGTGAATGGAAAGGAGCAGGTTCAAGTGGGTGGCGGTGCCCTACTATTCTTCGTCGGCGCAATCTTGGTAAATGAAGGGGGGCGATCAGGTCGGTGCCGCAATGTAAAAATAGCGACTTGCTACGCGCAAGACGATGGCAATAGCAGCAGCAGAAGGAGTGTCGTCTTGAAAGCGCCGACGGACGCGCCCCAATGCTCTATTTCGTCGACAGACTGAATGGTTCGATGGCAGCGATGCGCTCTCTGACAATGAGTCCAGAGGCGGGTTAGGCAGGCCAAGCGGGTGAGGCGGGGACGAATCAGGGCAGACCAAGGTAGGCCAAATGAATCCACGCCACGCGTTTCAGCGCCGGTGTAGGCGGTTTCAGCCTCAGGCGCACAGGGCCAGGGCGCGTGTGCTCAGCAAGAGATGATGATGATGTATAGTACAGGCAGATATTACACAACGAGCCGGAAGGTCAGCATGAGGAGAAGGACAGTGCAGAGCGAGAGGAATCCTGATCTTGAACTGATAGGGGCCACCGAGGGCTTATGAATGCGCCCCAGAGCTTCTACTGTCGCAGGTGGACGCTCAGATGTCATCGAGGATGCATCCAAGAGCCCCTCACCCCCCCATTCACGGACAGCTGGCCGCCCGATGTGTGTCTGAAGAGAGAGCAAAGGGGCCAAAAACCAAGTGCAGCATGACGGGCGACAGGCAGGGCTGCTTGCTTTTGCACAGTCAAAGAATGGTCGGGGTGAGTTGTCGGGGTTCAAGACAGTATGGCTAGCCGGGCATTGCATCATTGCAACCACTAAACTCCCCACCTACCCGCCCGTTGCCGCTAGCCTAACACGCCTACCGCCGACCGCCTATACACCATACCACCCACTCCTCACCTTCTCTACCACTTGCTCCCACTGCACTGCTTCCAAACATGGCAGACGGTATGTCCATCCATACACGCTAGTCTTGATCCGCATGCACACTCACACTCACACTACAACCAGCACTTCCCTCGCCCATTCCCCAGCCCGAGGCAACTCATGCGTAAGCGACACATTTCTTCTTCTTCTCCCTCCCTCCCTCCCTCCCTCGCCAGGCTAACCCCCTCGTCGCAGCGCCTCGGTCTTCACTCCAATCAACCTTGTCCTCCTCTCGCTCTTCGGTGTCCTGGTCTACCTCCGTCTCAAGCCCTCGACTCCTCAGACTCTTCCGCGGGCTCCGCCCCCAACCGTTTTCCGTACCTTTACTCCGCCCTCGCTATTCCCTTATAATGGCCTCAACAATATGCCAGTCTATCTAGCTGTCCGCGGACGTGTTTTTGATGTCACCCCCGGTCGCAACTTCTACGGCCCTGGTGGCCCTTACGCAAACTTTGCTGGCAGGGACGCCTCGAGAGGCCTGGCATGCGGCAGTTTTGACGAGGATATGCTGACCAAGGACTTGGACGGCCCCCTCGACACGTTGGAGGGCTTGGATGATGAGCAGATGGATGCATTACGAGGCTGGGAGGAGCGATTCAGTGAAAAGTACTTGGTTGTGGGCAAGCTGGTGCCCGTGGGCCACCCGGAGGCTGAGGAGGCCAAGGCTTAGGCTCAGGCACTTGCCAATGCGATACGACATTCCGTGCTACCTTGGATGGAAAAAAACAAACAGGACAATTTACCGGGCTTTGAGAAACCCTCATGCCATGACAGTTCTGACTCGGGCTTATCAAGCCGAGTGCGTAGAGCGAGTCATAGACTGCTATCAAACACAAAGTATAGATTTAGAAAAGTTGCTGCTGCTGCGGAAAGAAATGCTGAAATCATAAATACCCACCTGGATATCCTTCATTTCTACAAGATTCCAGGCTGTACCCGCTATCTAGATGCCAACAGGTGCCTATCGTCCACTCTCTAGCGTCAATGTTCCCAATGCGGGGTTCGCCCCGATAGGCAGTTGCATCCCACCTCTTTCCCTCTTTGTCCGATGACAATGGCGTCTATCGCGTGTACCGACTTCTCCCGGTTCTCACTCTCTCAAATCCTACCTTATCCGTAATGACGTGTTGCTGTCATGTCAATTGCACGCCCTGTGTACTTGACATGCAACACACCAAACATTAACTTGTTCAATCCCACATGGTTGCGTGAGAACATCTTGGGACATACCGAATCATTGCCATGAATCAAATAATTGCTGGCCATTTTGTTGGGTTGCTACCATGGTTCTTACTACTGGTGCTCGGCGTTGTTCTCTACGCCTGGAATAGGAGACAGCCGGGCCAGAGTATCAGAGGCAAACAAGTACATCGCTCGTATCCTTCACTGCACATTGTCAGCATAACTGACCTCCATTCAGGATGTGCAGCCAGTTGCATATGTGGAAAAGAATCCTTCTGTGAAGGAGCACTCTGAAGCAGCATACTACTCCATCGAGCCCCTCTCAGACTTCGATCTTGAGACGACGGAACCACTCCAGCTGCGGCCATTCAAACCAAAGTATCATATGACCATGGGTATGTCTTGCCATGATAATTCCAGCAAACAGTAGATATATCATTTAGTTGCCAGGCTGACACAGTGTTTCCCAGCCCTTGAAAACACGACACTTTCCGACCTCGTCGCCATGGACAACACCTACTTGGAGCGTCTCGACATTCGTCGCCAAATCATCCAGGACCAGCGACCAGAGGTCATAGCCTGCAAACCGCAAGCCATTTCCGCAGTCATGGAACTATACGAATGGGCCATAGGAACCTACCTACCCCGTCGCTTCCCTTCCATCTATAGCATCGTCCACCTTCCCCCCAGCGAAGACACAGCATCAACAACCTACCTAAAAAACCATGCCACAAACACCCTAATTCCCCTCCATGTCACCTCTCCAGACCTCGCCCTTCAAATCCTCGGCGAAAACATCGACACCGAATTTCTCTTACTCCAAAAACAAGACAACCCATCTTCCCAAGCAACAGAACCATACCGCCTAACAGCTTTCATAAACTGCTTCCCCGCCGGCTTCTCCACCCTCTCCAAACTTGGTCTCTCCCTCGCCGCCATCCACGCCCCAGTCCCACACTACGCCGAGAAGCTAGAAAAGAGCATGGACCGCTACTTCTCCGCGCTTCCCGTTGGCAAAATCGTAAAGCGCGTGAATTGGAGCATTAGTACCACGGGAGACTTGTTTTGTCTCGCGGGGGCGCATATGAGTGAGAGTGAGCTGGAGATGCCGCAGGAGCGCGAGAAACAGGAGGAGAATGTGGATTTGGGTAAGACAGTTGTGAGGTGTGAGAGACAGACGCTGCATCGGTTGCCGAGGACGGGGGCATTGGTGTTTGGGTTTAAGGTATGTCACCTATCTCTTACACTGAAGAAACCGATGGGAGACTGAGTGTACTGACGATTTCACGACAGACGTATATCTATCCCATCCAACAAATGAGAAACGAAGGAAACGGACTTGTACTCGCCGAAGCAATCGACGGCCTAGGTCGCGGCACAGTACCCAAAATCACAGTATACAAGCGCCAAATAGTCTGGGGCGAAAAGGTAAAGGCCTTCTTGAGGGGAGAAATCAACGCTTGAAATAGACCCCCACGCGTGTTTGTATATATACCTGATATTCCCCCAGTCCCTTGACTTGGATATATACATATATATATACCCCCGTCCATGCAAAATGTTGATAAACACTTCTCTACACAATGTTACTTTTTGCATACAAAAAAAGGGGAGGTTTCCTGTGGTACAAGCCACAAGAAAACTAAACCCAGCATATAAGTACATACGATAAAAAACCTTGCTCATTCCCCGTATCTAATTCCATCCCAGCAAGACCCCCCCTAGACTCCCATCTTTCTTTCTTTCTTTCTTTTTTCCCACCAAATAGCGTACCAAGGTTTCCTCAATACACATGCCCATTCCATGACCAGCCACCCAAGAACCTAGATCGATCAAACACCATTCCCCACCACCACCACCACCGCTGACTTTTGGCGCTAAAGCAAAAAGCCACGCACGCATGCCCGAAAGAAGGAAGGAAAGAAGGGAAAAAAAGTAATTCAGTATCCCCCTCCCCCCACAATCTAAACCCGATTCCCAAAGCAAAGGTTGCATGCAAAGAAAGAAAAAGGTCAACTTGCATACGTATGTTATGTGTATGATATGTATGTCATGTTATGTACCTCTTTGTGTAAATAGACTAGCCCACCATTTCCTTCACACTCATCCACACAAATCACCTCCGCATACCCGACGAGTTAACCGGGGTACCACGCTTCATCATGGGCGGCTTGACAACTGCGGATTTGCCAGGCACAGGAGGTTTGTTGGCCGGGGCAGCCGTCTTATTAGCGAAGAATTTATGCGCAAGGGCTTCCTTGGGCGTGAGACGCTTTTCCACGTTCATGTGTAAGGTTGCGCTGAGCAGGTCTGCTAGGTCGTTCAGCTCTACGGCGGTGGGGCCACCGTTTGAGATGTTGCGGGCGGCGTCGTGGACGCGGGTTTTCATGTCGCGGGGGATCTTTTTTTGTTGTTCGATTTTGCGAATGGAGAACTGTGGTGTGGGTTAGTTATCGGCTTTTTTTTTCACAGGGACTGGGATGTAAAAGCTTACCTTATTGAACTGGTCGACTTCGCGGCTGATGAACTTCAAGGGGGGTCCGAGTTCGAAGTTGTCAAGAACATTGTTGACGAGACCTTTCTTGAGGAGCTTCTCGCTTGGCCATCCCAAGCAGTCCATGAATGACTTGATCATTTGGTTGTTGGATCGCCCGGTGAAGAGAATCTTGCCGGTCCAGAGTTCATACACCGTGCAGCCTACAGCCCACATGTCGACAGGATATCCTACTTCCATGCCAAGTATAATCTCGGGTGCACGGTAGAATCGACTGACAAGGTACTCGGTGCGTTCAATGACGTCTCGCTTGTCGACGGCGGTACCGAAATCGGCAAGCTTGATCGTCTTTTTGTCAGCAGAGACCAAGACGTTGTCAGGTTTCAAGTCGAGATGGATAACCTGACAGTTCTGCAAGTGCTGAAGACCAAGGAACATCTGGCGTGCATATATCCGCACTGCGGGGAGTGTTAGACCGTGACCGTTGGTCTCCTCTTTCAGCAGATCTCGCAAGTTCTTCGACATGTGTTCGAAGACTATGCACAAATGGCCCTTGTGATCAAATGAACCCAACAACCGAATGATATGACGCTTATCCTGAGGATCTGCTTCGTTGACTTTGCGCAAAAAGTCCATTTCCTTCTGACTGGCTCTCCTCATCAAGTCGTTGCGGCGAATCATCTTGATGGCCACAATTCTTGGGCTGGCATCTCCATTGTCTGCTCCCACCTCTTCTGCTTGTGCGACATTGGCAAACACACCCCGGCCAAGACCCTTAATCACTCGATAACGTCCACCATCTACCAACTCATTACTGATCAGCTTGTAGTATCCCTCGGGATCGTCCCAGTTATCCAGCAGCTTCTCATCGAGAACGGTTCCTTTGGCGGCAGCATTTGCCTCGGTTTCCACATCTTCCTCTTCCTCCTCATCATCATCAGACGCAAACATGTCGAATTCCTTCTTTTGTTTCTTGACAGGTGCCACCTTCTCAGCCGGCAAAGTGGAAAGATTCTTCGGGTCGGTCTCGCGATATGCATCCGAAGACACTTCGACATTTTGGTTCTTCTGCGCTGCTCGATTCCGGTCGTCCAACATATCCTGCATAGGATCGTAATCTGCTGCCGATGGGCTCGCCGCCGCCGGACTGTTTCCCTCGCTGAATTCTCCCTGCTTGTCAATCACCATAACGTCAGGTGATGCTGGTGCAGATTCAAAGTCGCCATTGCGGGGTGATGCAAAAGGAGATATGGGACTATCCGCAAATGCTGCTGGCGAAGCGTTGTTAGGCGTGTTCGCTTCTGACGCATTAGTGAGAATGGCTTGTTGCAAGAGGTTCTCTTTGCTCTTTTGTTGCTCAGTAGCAGCACGTATGGCAGCCCAACGACGGCGCTTCTCCTCGCGCGATTCCTGGGTAGGCACTTTATCTTCGACAGGCGCTGGGGTGAAATCAGTGGTATCATCATTCATTTTCCTATTAGCAATTGTCAGCATCCGTTGAAACGCTAATTCGGTAAAGAATGTCCTTACATTTCAACATCTTCAGAGACGCTAGCCTGTGCAACGGCGGTCTTCGCGCTCTCGGACGGCGTCTGCTGCTCCTGTTCATTTGGCCTGCGAGTCCTTGTTTGCTCGTGATCTTTGTCTCGTGGCTGCTGATGATTGGTCTCTATGGGGAGTGCTTCGCGGAAGTTGGGGACTGGGTTAGAGTTCTCAACCTCGGCATATGAGATTGGCTTCGCATGCGATCTATCTATGACGTCTTTGCGCTCTCTTGCAAACGCTACTGGAGGCTGGCCTGTAGCCCGTCGAGGCTCACCGTGTCTGCTACGATCAGCATGGTAACGCTTGTCGGGACGACCGCGTGGCGGAGAAGCCTTGCGCTTGTAGCCCCGGGTATCACTGCCACTCTGTTCGGCTCGGCTCCGTCGATATGGCGATGGCGAGCGGTCGGCTGCACGGTTCTTCCGAAATGGCGAAGGCGATCGTGACGGGGTTCGCTTGCGGCGATATGGCGAAGGAGAACGACTCAGGGCGCGGTATTTATCATGGGCACCATCTAGTCCAAAGGACCTGTTTGAGCCGTTAATCGCAGATTCGTTGCGCGAGTTGACTGTGTTTGCCTTGTGTCGGGTGTCGGGGAGCTCGCCCTCTGAAGCGGAACTCGAGTGAGACATTCTGAAGATTTTCGCGCTGCTATGATGGCTTCAGAATGGAGGTTCTGGGCGTCAGCTGGACTCTTGTTGACGAGAGGACTGAGTGTCTCTATCACTGACTGTGTAGCAGAGAAGTAGAGACAGGTGCGATTGCGCCAGAAAAGCGAGGACAGACGCGCTGGTGAATAAGGAACTCGTTAGGGTCTTGTCGCGACTGGATGCGCGATCAGCGGGGAAAGTGCCCTTCAAGTTGGAGCTTGAGATGTTACCTAAGCAAGCCACGTGAAACTGACGGCTGATGAGCTGTGAGCCGGTGAGCCGCATTTTTGGCCAATCGGAGGGTGCTAGTCACATGACCTATGCTGTTTCATCCTGATCTGGTGGCATCATTCATTTTGGATATTGCGTCTTGAAGCATATCAACCATGCTTTCCGAAGTGATGATGACACATGTTTTCTCAGCCTTGGTATGATTTTGAAAGAATTCAAATTAATTCTGCAGGACTGTAGATAAGCTGCCGTGTTTCAAGAGGTGAGATGTCAGCGATAACACACCCTTTTCAGCAACACCAATATCCACAGGTTCCAAGTATACAATGTAGGAACTATAACGTTCAAACCTAAAGAATTGACCTTGTCAAGGATAGTTGCAACCATGGTTTCATTCTTTCCACTGATTTCGACTGCGGAAGGCATTGCTGAGGATAAATGGGTCACGAAGGAGTCAAAGCATATTCGCAAACTCCTACCCATGGTAAATTCGAGTAGTGAGGTGAGACTGACTGTTAAATTTCCAATCACTCGGGGTATTTGATCGAATGATCAGTTGAGACTCTTGCAAACATGGCTGGCAGTTCTCAATCTATTTGCTAGAAAACATTGTAATTCATATGGAACTCGGAACTGATGGAAAGCCAAACGGACGCTTGACTATATATAACATGTCGAACATGGGGCCTTGACACTCTTAAACTGATGGCGCTTATTGTCCAGAATTAGCGAGTCTCCACATGCTTATTCTCCATCATGGGTTGTATGCAGGGCTCTTGGATAGGAAACCCCATAGTGGAGATTGAGGGGTCCATGGGTCCATGGAAAGCCTTGCTCTGGTAAAGGACACATGACATTGTTTATCTTATGCGGTGGGGTGATCAGGAGAGAGAGTTACCGTGTTTCTTTAGGAATAGTGAAAGGAAATGGCGGGAGTCAGGGATTTTTTTTCTGGTGTGATGTGGAGATGTTGTGCTGACAACAGAGACCCATAACCAGCATCAGGGATCCATGACTTCGTTTTAGCGGACAAAGTACGTCGAAAAGAGAAAGTCGATGCTGAGTTGATGTGAGGAAGTCCTAGTAGCAGATAGAGTGAGACTCGTGCCAAGGCATTAATCTACTGATTTATACGGTTTACAATAAATCTTTTTGAAGCAAATACATCATGCGATGTTAGAACAGCTGTTTTGTCAATATGACAAGTCGGTGTGACAATTGCTGCGGTTTTCTTGGCGAACGTGGTTGCCGTGCCATCGGTATACGCTGCCACCAATCGCTTTACGCTTGGGGAGGGCTGAGCAGATCTCGGTTTACGCGGAAGCAATGATTGAGATAAACGGAGTAACTAAATACATTACTTAGAGTTTGCCACTTAACTGTGCGGACGATGACAGCGGGAAATGCTGCTGCACGCGATCACGACAGCGCGAGTAAGAAACCACCGCGAGGGTGTCGAGTCATGAATCAAGAACCGCAATGCCTACTGCGTTTCTCCGCACCAGACCCGCACTCCATCGCCTACCCATGTGTTTCACGTTCAAGATCTCCATGGTGCAGTGAGGCGCAGCGCTCGTGTACCATACCCGGTCCTGTCGCTTGAAGCCAAGCAACCCCTCAAAAAGGGCAAACGCCGGAAATATTTTAGTAGTACTACGAGTGACGTGCCTGACTTATAGTTTCCGACTACAGCTCGTTAGTCGGTTTACACAGCCACCTCAGGCCATACGGCCAGGATGGCAACTGGAGATCAGCAGTAAGTGTGCAGCGGGAGTCTATTGTAGGGGATCGTCGGGGGAAGCGGGTAGGATAGGGTGCCAAGGTCAAGATTAGCGGTTAAGGTGCACAATGAGCGGTTTCACGACCATGTCCATGGGAAAAACGAATGAATGAGAAAAAAGATTAAGACAGGGTCTAGAAAGAAGGATCATCGTGGTGGTAGTTGTAAGAGTGCACCTAGTGTAGAGAAGTGATAGTCGTAGTCCAGCATGGCCACTAGCTGTTACCCCGCCCTTACAAATCTTTTAGGAATTCTTATCAATCGTGTTAGTTTAGGGATGTATAATAGGCGGTGAAGTTGTATCGAGTACAATCCATGTGCAATGCTCGGGGAGCGACAAGGAGTCGAGATGTGATGGCGCGTGCATGGGCACGTGACTCTTGGTTGCCGAGGCGGACGGCGATGCTTGGAGGATTAATATGGGTTAGTCGGGTGGTACTTTGTATCTAAACATGTAAGTAGACCCCTTCATGACTCCGGACCACAGTCTAGTATTAGTACGTGTGTGTGTGTGAAGAGCCGCCTACTTTTTTTTTGTCGTCTACTAGTTGTCTGTCGGTTAGAGACGCCCCACACATGCGGTCCGTGAATGAACCAATGGACCCAACTCGTAAAACGGGTGCGTGTGCTAAATTTGAGTGTGCGAAGTCGGTGTCGGCGACATTGTTGCGAGGCTAGTTTGGGTGTTATGTGGAGATGTCAATGGAACCATCGCCACCAGACAGCCGGGTTGCGAAAAGCCGGAGTGTAACATGCCATAGAAGGATATGACCGACAGTAGTTGAATGTTCCCACTAAATAGACTCTCCGTCAGACGGCCGCACAAAGCCACTGTTTGGGAGACAGGCCGGAGTAATGGAAATTGAGGATGGGGACACCGGTCCGGTGAAGATGCATAGTGTTGTTGTTGTTGTTGTCAAAACCCGATTCAAAGCCCGCGCCCTATAGATAGGAGTAAGTAGATAACAATAGTAGTAGTAAGTAGTAGTAGTAGTCTTTGCCCCCCTAGCATAAAAGGATGCCTCCGCGGCCCCGTTCCCGGTGCTTGCCAAAACTGGATAGCCCGCGCCTTCCCCCCCCCGTATGCGGCGATCATCCGCAATTGAGATTCGCGAGCCAATCCATGCTACGCACTCATGACCAGCGACGTTGGACCAGACCGAGCCCGAACAGCGCACAGCGCGCGCAACACACGACAACGCTCCCGCACACGGAGGTCAGTCGTCCGAGAGGCGCTTATTTTTAATAATTTTTTTGATAGTTTGTAAGGCTATATGGAGGACTTTTACCGGGCATCCGGAGGAAGCGGATTCCAATAATGCACACTCAATGTCGATACTCGGAGCATTGGCAGAAACAAGCTATGCCGAAGCATTGTGTTCTTGTTCTGGCGTGCGCGCACCCACACCCACACCCACACATGGCCGTATCAAAACCTTGGATAATGGAGCCAGCACAGAACCAATAAGGCCGCGAATAGCCAAAGAGGTACTGCAATGCATGCTATTGCAGCAGTAGGCCTTTATTTGACGCGAAGTGGCAATATGTCAGAGAAGGAAGTAAAACACGTGGTTCTTGAGCGACCACTGGCGAGTTTGCATGGTGAAGCGCGCTAGAAGAAAGGCATTGCCGTGGCGTGTGTGGGCTAGTTTTGGGCGGGCCAAGGGGCCAGGAGGCGCTGGGCGAATGGCGGTGGACAAATCCCAATGGCAGGTCCCCTATAGTACATGGATAGTAGGTACAATACGTAGAATACGCATGCACAAGACGTGCAGCCACATTTCTGGAATGCTTGTCGCGATGGTGAGGCAACGAGGCCCGAAAATCATCGGAAGAGAGGATACTTGTACGTATTTGGTTTTTTGACGTGACCCTGACACTCAAAGGTGGCGTGTCCAAGCCGGCCAATATATACTAGGCGGAGTTGAGACCTGCAGCCTGTGAGACGCTGAGTCGTCGTGGTGAAAACGGCAGAGGGCGACGGAGACCCTGGTAGACCACGTGCCGAACTGTCGGGTTGCGGTGGCTAGCCGGCGGCAAGGTCTGCAAGATGAGCGACATGGCGTGCGGTCTCGACCTCGATCCATCTGCCATGTCAAAAGGACTAGGGTTGCGAGCTTGTGAGCCCGTTGTGCCCTACGTCATGGACCGGTCAAAGACGGCCATACCGACGCGACACGATTTCACATTGCTGCGCCTGGCTTGAGTGTGCTGATGGCCTGCTTCACCACGCCATGCCAAGTCACTTCTTGGCTGCCAGAGACTCCTTGTTGTTGTTCTTGTGCATGCATCGTACTGTCTACGTGTGTTGTTGTTATTGTTGTTGTATCGATTATATAGGTGTACATGGACATTGTATGGTGAGGTGTAATGCATGTGTCACGGTCAGGGGACTTGGGGAGCGAGGCGGCGATGCAGCGATGCAGGAAAGGATGGGCTGCAGATCAGAGCGGGAGGGGCGAATCTAGGCGGGCTGATGCATGGAGATTACATAGCTAAGTACATGGTGGCAGGGCATTGTTTCTGCCTCTGGTTGGCCTGGGTTGCCATTTCTAGGCACAAGAGGAAGAGGGAGAGGGAGAGGGGAAAGTAAGTAGGGTATGCCGTTCTCCCAGTGCCTGCCGGCATAGGGGAATGAACATGAGCGGGCAAGGCCCAAAGTGAGGGCGCCCTGCATACGGGGGGGGCCAAGCTAGAGACTTGAAGAGCGATGAGGATTATTGACGGCATGCGGATATGTATAGACAATGGGGTAGGTGATACACGAGCAGCTCCAATTCGTGCAATGGCCGACTGAATTGGAGTAGTGTGGCGTGTGGGGGACGGCGCGGGCAGCGGGCCCCCAGTGCCCTGGGGGTTTGGACGATGCATTCTGCCCGAGCATTTACACAGGCCAACCGGGCCACCCTCCGGTGCGCTGCGACATGTCGTCTGCGTGATGCTTGGCCAAGGACAGCCTGTGTGGGGGAAGCTTGGGTTTGCCTCTGTCGGGGTGGGAAATGGATGAGTAGGTGGGGTGGATGGGCATGACTACTCTACACCTACTAAGTAAGTAGTAAGACAGAGCAGACGGAGCTCCGTCGCGTGCAAGCTTGTTCCTCGACGCTGCTCGTCGGCGCATGCGCACGGGCGGTCAAATGATCGGGGACTCAGGCTTGGGTTCACGTCCAAGGGCGGGAAGGCCATCAGACGTGGCTAGAGCCATGTACCTAAGGGACGCTCTGTCGTCGACGACTGGCACCCATCTACACCTAGCACTCTCTCCTATGTGCGCCATGTATCGGCAGCCAATAGCAAGCACTGCATTCACTGTCTTCTAGGGGTTAACATGCCTCATAGGGTTAAGCGTGCGTCGTCAACGTCGAAGCACGCTGCTCCATGGGTCTCAGCAGGCACAAGGGCAGACGGCGACGGCGACGGCGACACCTCTCCGCATGTGCGTGTCGTCGTCGTCGAGGGCAGACGGCGAGCATGCTGTAATTCACCGAAGCAGTGCGGAAGTAGTTGGCAGCCCAGCCTTGACGGACATACCGTTTTTCTTGACTCCTGGCGCCAACGGGCACGTCGTCTTCGAGGCCCAGCATGCCAAGGGAGCTCTGCGGAGGCTTTTCACCCAATCTCCAGCCAAGCTACCAAGGCGCTTTCATCCGGCTTCTGGGGGCAGCGTCATGCCCATGGCTATGCCCATGGTGTAGCTCTCCGTGGTGGCGCTCCATGCCCTAATGCACGGGCGGGAGACCATGTTCCTGCACCCATCCAGCTAGTAGGTGCCTCGCCGTCGAAGCAGAAGCCTTTGGTCTGCCATGCCCTGTGCAACGTCGGTCTGCTTCCTATGCCACCCGAGCGTAGCCATGGCCCGTCGCCAATTCACCCTCGACAAACTCAAAATATACGTCATGCACTACTGCAGCCTTGGTCCTCCCAGAGCATACTGCACCCCTCCCAGGCCACATCCTGGGAACGCGCTTCAACGAGGCGGCGCAGCCAACAACTTCTGCGAGCTATCGGCCCGATTGCAGATTGCGGTCTTCTGGCACCCATCAAATCAAGGTAGTGGTAGCGCTGGGTGCCGTGGGGCCAACTCCAAATAGGACAAAGAGACGAGAAAAAACAAAAATATCGTCAAAGTGCCATTGAGCACACCGTGTCCAAACACAGGCACACACATGTACCCAAGTACATGATAGATACGAGAGTGTATGTATAGTCTGATCGCGGCCTCGGATGCGCTGGGAAAAAAGACGCATTCAGATGATCTACCGCACGTCACGGCGCCAATGTCAAGGCAAGGCGACGATCGACGACCTGGGCTGCAAAGGCGTGACCTAACCGTACCTACCTATGTAGTATATCTGGATGTATCTATCAGTACTATAGCAAAGGAGGGGGGTTGCGTAGGGAACGAGAGGAGAGAGAAGAGAAGAAAAAAAGGGTCCGGCCCATTCTCAAGTCAATGGGCTTGATGATGCACATGGCGAGTCGCGGACCAGCCGCGCACACATGGCAAATCCAACGCCATCAGAAGCGGTTCCAAGGGGGGCCCATGGACCATGATGTCGCAAGGCATTCGCGTTCGCTTCGCAAGCTTGTGGCAGTATCTGTTTAGGAGCGTCGGCTCTAGCCTAGTCGCAGAGCGCAGCCGGCTAACCCGATTTTCCCCATGGTGGTAGGGTGTGTGTGGTGCGCTAGATGGTTAGGTCGAGCTGCATCCGCAGGCTGGTGTTTAGGTGGGCGACGCCTTTGAAACTTCGTTCCAGCTCTGTGTGCTTGTCTTGTCAGCAGTTCCGCATAGGAGGTTGCCGGCCACTAATGAACCTCAGGCCCAGTGCCCCAGCGCAAGATATACAGAGTTAATGCCCAAAGTGCATGACCCATCTTTCTCTGCACTGCACATGAAGTCCCTACTAGCAAATCCTTCTTGTCCACCAACCAGCCAGCCAACCACCACCCAAACTCCGACATAGCTCCTTCTGTTCGAGCCGCAGCACCGAGACATGCTCGCATTCATGCCTGCACAACCCTCGACATCTTCTTCGGGTACGTCGGCTCTTCAGCCAGCCTGCCTGCGTTTCTGCAGCCCGCCAGCAGCCCACTGAAGCTCCATCGCTGACATGCTGCACAGGAATAAATTACTGGTATGGCAGCGGCAGTCTGCCAGACGCCCTCCAAGGTCTTCCCCAAACAGCCTCCAACCCACGCTTGATGCGCCGTGCCTCAGACGCTGTTGCACAGGCAGCGGGAATCCAAATGTGAGTGCACATATCATCAGTCCTTTTTTTTCTGTCCAACATGGCCCCGGAGGACCCGTCTCCCTCAGCCGGCGTGTGTGTCTGTGTATATGGATGGATGGACCTGTGTATGTTGGTACACAGCCATCGGTGCGAGTGTGTTCGTATTTGCGTGTGTGTGTATGGATATACATACATACGTACGTACGCGGCAGGCACGGTGCAGCTCATCGGTCTCTGCTCCGGTCTGATCTGGCAACCACGACCCTCTGCCTCGACTCTCCGCACACTCCGCCTCGTGGGTCGCCATTGTCGCCGACACAGTCGCCTTCAGACCCGACCCAGGATTCCAAACTCCATTGTCTACCAGTGCGGAGCAGACAGCTCCGAAGTCCCGTCACGATCCGGAGATGCCAAGGGCGACATGAAAATCGCGAAGCTCTGTTCCAGCGATCATCCTCTTTTGTTTCGGCAAGGATCGGCGGCACCATCTTACATCCTCGTGTCGTCTGCTTGTCCTCGGCGACTGACTGCTCCCTGAGACGGAGAGAAAAAATCACACCATTCAAAGGCTTACAATTACCGCAAAGGTAATTTGATAGACCTGTCTGCTGGCTGCGCCGTGACCATGACACGTCCATGCCCACCTGTCTCGGGATTTTCATCGGCATTCGTTTCGGGAGACGAGACCTGGGCACCGTGTGCGCGGGGTTCAACGCACCTTCGATAGTGCGCATATCAACGCAAACCTAGCCAACAACAGGCGCAGGCGCAGGCGGAATGCCCTCGCCCACCAGAGGAGCACAGAGGCATCTCATGTCACCACTTTTTGCTCGACGGCCGTGAATTTGCTAACAGCTCATTAGCCAGGACTCGTCTGAATGGGACGAAGGCCAAGTTCCACTTCATCTCGACAGCCAGCAAACCAACCTTGTGATTCGGCCCCCGGCAGCGTCCGCCGCTGCGAACCACAAAGCCCCGCTGGCACCCAAGCAAGGCCTTGGGGGCGCCCTGGCAAACGCTCGAGGCCAGCACCATTCACCCATTGCCGGCACATATGCATTGCGGACTCCCCGTGGTAAAATCACCTCCATAGCATGCGAGAGCTGCAGGAAGCGAAAATCAAAGGTCCGTCCCAAACTGCACTCCCAATTGACCTGCTCGCGGGCCAGCTAACAGGCCATTTTCTTCTAGTGTGATGGTGTCCGACCAAAATGCAACACCTGCCAGTCAAAGAACCTCACGTGCGTGTACGATGTTGCAGAAGACGGCAAGACAACGACCCAGCTGCGCGCCCACGTACGGCGACTGGCCAAGGAGCTCGAGGACATGAAGTCAATCGTTTCCCTGCTTGTCATGACACCAGATCGTGCGTTGGCAGCAAGCTGGGCAGCAGAGATTGAGAAGAATGGATTTGCCCATCATTCCGCCGACGATGTCAGGAAGGCGCTTTCAGGACCCATGCCGGGGGATCCACATGAGCCGCTCCTAGGATCAAACCACGAGTCCTTGGCAGGCCCGACACCAGCTCTTCCAGAAGGCGACTCGTTTGGAACGCCTGGTAGCGAGGCCTTTGCTACCGCTCCCCACCACATGGGCGCCTCGCCGTATGGCGAGTCTTCTCGGGAAGACAGGTAATTGGCTACATGCGCTACAAGTGAACCAAACGCTGACCTAAACCCCCAAGCCGAGCACAAAGTCATTCGTCATTGGTCTTTTCGCATGACGCAACCCCGGTTGATGGCACGGTAGCGTTGAACCCATCCCCGATGACTCTCGAAGACTCAACAAACGCACTGAGCAAGTTCAGTTTCGACTGCGCATTTTACCGGAGGACAAAACGCGATCTCCTTGCAAACGGGTGGAGTGAAGTGCAAATATTTGGCCGATGTGAGATTGACGTGGATACTCTGTTGCTTGGCTTCATGGACCTGCAAGATGCGCATCCAGTATCGACATGGTGCGCAAGGGCGTGCAACAGAATACTGCCAACAGCCTCTCTTCCAGTCCGGCTTGCAGCCACTTGGCTCCTTACAAAGTTGATGCGGGTAAGTGCTGAGATGGCCATTTTCGCAAAGGACCATGTCTGATCCCGTCTCCAGTACCTCATCTGGCCGAGTGCCGAGAACATGAACGGGAACCCGGATTGGATGATGCCGACAATGGGAAAGCAGGAAAATTCACCGTACGATATGCTGATCGACCTTGTTCCATGGTATGTTGTGCCCAAGCTCTTTCTCTTATCCACGATATTTGGCATGCTTCATTCCCCAGTTCACAACACTTGGCTTGCCCTTTCTCCCACCATGCAATTGACTGTGCTTTTTTCTTGATCCCTGGCCTATGTCCATGCTGACATCTTCATCCAGGCCTCATGTACGACAGTTGCTATACCAGCACCCCCAGGAATTCTCGGTTAGCCACTTCATTAGCCAAATCGGCATCAAATGGCCACACGCCGACGACGCATGCCACTACTGGGACATTGAGGCTGGATACTCACGAATGACTCCTCTTTTCGAAAGCACCATTACCGAGTTGGCCAACTGGACCGTTGACCCCAAGATACTCAAAATCATGCCACAGCTCGAAGGCAACATTCCCACCCGACAGTTTTCATAAAGCTTGCGCAAACGTTTTCCCCAAACTCGATCGTAGTCGGCGTGTGTTTTATTTTAGCGGAGTTTTCTTTTTGTGGCTCAAACGAAGTGCATTGCATATCTGGATTTCGCATGTCTGTGGAAGAATTTCCGGGTTATCTTTTCCCCATGCCTCATCCTCCCCCTCCCACGTTGCCAGGCTTCGGAGGATGTGTGTGCGTGTATACTATTTGAAAGTAGTATTGAAAGCGGTTAGAAAGCTTTCGACTGAACTTTGGGCTGACTGTTGTTTCTCCCGCCAACAGCAAAGTCGCATTGAGGGGTTTTTTTCGGAGGTACCATTATATGTCGCATAGTAACCAAGGCGTTAAGGGAGAAATCCGGGTGTTTTTCTGTTGGTGTAACCTCTTTGCTTTTCCCATTGTCTTATGGAGTTTTTTGGTCCGGTTAGACAGGCAGAGAGAGAGAGAGAGGGTATGTTGTTGGTGGGAGTGGAGGAGTAAAAATCCTTTGTGAAACCTAAAAAATGAAAAAATCTCGCAAATTAAAGGGATCACCCTCCCTCCCTCCCTCTTGGACGACCTTTGTAGTTAAGAGAAAAAAACCGTTGGCGTTTGGCTTGCCTTTGTTAAATGCCGAATGATGGTCGCTTCTGATCGGTGAGCGGGCGCGCGCACGTTTTTTGCGGATCGGGGAGTACAACATAAAAAAACGCACTGTCATGCGCATCGCGCAATTCCCTTGTGTTAGTACGACGCAATTTTTTGCCGCTCTCTCGATTTGCGATTGATCTTGAGAAACCAATAAAAACAAAAACGGTCAAATGGATACCAACCGATTTCCTCCACTCCCCCCGTTCCCATTTTGTACAACTGCGCGGCGCTCCCCTGGAAGGCGGGAAAAGCAGCAGAACCGGAAATAGACGAGGGACGTGTGCAAAGCCCGCCGCCATCCAGCAGCAACCACGACGGGTGCGGGCAAGCGGCCGCACCATACACACACCACAACGCCTCTTTAATTCTGCGGACATACTTGCTACGTAGTCTCCACATTTGACTCATCTTTCTTGTAGCGCGTGCGCGCGCAATTTGCACAACTTTGTTTACTCCACTCCTTCAAACTTGGGTGCGTCCTTTTTTTTCTCTCTATCGCTCAACTTCTCGATCCAGTGCTCGCGATGGCAAGTGCCGTGTGGTATCCACTCTTTTACTTAGCGCGCACGCGCGCGCTGCGCTGTGTGAGTGGGGAGGGGAGTGGGGAGCGTTGGTATGGTGCCAAGGTGGGTGTGTCGGATGGACTGTCCCGGTGGGTGCTGCGAGTGTTGCGTGCTGTGTGTGCGGTGCGGTGCATTGCGGCGATCGGGCGTGTGTGACGTAATAGGTGCGTTTGAGTTTGGAGGATGGATGTGTTTGTGGGTTGTTTTGATGGCTATCGTATGCTTGTTGTTGTTGTTGATGATGATGATGTTTTGGTCCTGTTGTTTTTCCGTTGGGAATGGGGGATATGATGTGCATTATATGTAATAATGGTCCTTTGCTTTTTTTTAGGCGGTTGGCTTACACTACCCAGCACGCACGCGCTACGAATAGAACATGCATGGATAAGTAGGTTTGTAATGGCTTCTTTGACTCTGCCTTTTTGCTTTGGCTTTCCTTTGCTCCATTTTTTCGGGGGCGTGGCGGGGCGGAGGGTATGTTGTGGCTTGAACAGCTTTTTAAGTGGATACCCCTTGTGCGTGGACGTACCTGTGGCTTGCGGTACTGGCTTGGCTGTTGTTCTAGACGTATGTGAAGGACTGAGGGACACAGCAGGAATATGTATGCGATGGGCTTTGTATCAGGTGAGGCTCCTGTTTGTTCTTGTAGCTTTGCCTCCAGGGTCTTGGCTAGCTTCATTGACTGGGCGAGTCTGGATTCATCTTTTTTCTATTTTCCCACTTTTCCGGCTTTTGGGGTGATCCTTTCGCAATTCCTTATTCGGCAATTCTGGTATCTCGACTCTATTTGCCGTAAAGGAGATGAGTGGGGACAGCCACGGCGAGGTCCCCACTGCCTGTGTTGTCTTGTACGTGATCCATTCGGCCCACTTCTCTTGCTATTGTGATTCCATATCAGCCAACTATTTCCGTTCTGCAGCTATCCGATGTTATAGGGTCACTCGTTGTCGGATGCTTGCAGTGACGTGTATACTGGACACACGGTCGTGTCCGGGAATAAGATCTGGCTGTGTATCCCTGCCCTGGCTCTTGGTTGGGAAGAGTTGACAGTGGTCCGCGGAGAGGCACGAGGTATTTGAGGCTGAGATTGGGCGGCGCGCGAGTCTCGGACTAAATAAAGCGCCCTCAGTTATGCCGTACCACTTGTTTAGAGAGGTGCGATACTTACCATACCATTACCCTATCCGGATCCAGGGTAGCTTCGGGGGTATTTTTCGACCCGCATCGTTTCCGACGCGGCACTGCCAGTGGAGTGTTTTTACCTAGTCCTCCGGGCTGAAGGCTTGGTATGCGGTCGGTTGCACAAAGGTGGAGAGATAATATATTTTGGCGGGAAGGTAAGGCGAAGGGTTTCTTGGTCGGGCACAGGCAGAATAGGTAGACTTTTCCAGGTCGGAGGAGGAAGCAACGAAATTCTCGCTACTTTGTAATTGGGAAGGTGCCACGAATCGGCTTCATAAATGAATCCTCTCTGGTCAAGCGGACAGCATGTCCGTGTTACATGCGTCTCCTTTAACAGGCCTACCTTGATTGCTTCCGTTCCAGCCACGCAATAGAACTCCCAAGGAAAAAGGGCCACAGGAGTAAACCACCAATTACCAAGCGACGTTTCAAATACCGATAGTCAGTAAAGGGTCGATGACAAACTCCAACTTTGCTCTCTTATCTACGTGTCACTCTGCATGAAAGGCGTGTGTTCTCCTCGCGATGCAACTCGTCACCCCACTTGTATCGAATAAGATATGTCGGATGTAAAGGCCGATTGGTTTAGTCGGGCCTCAGGTTGCGCAGCCAGGCTGGATCATGCTTATGCTTATGCGCGAGGCTGAAATAGTTAGCAATCCTTCTGTGACTCGCATACATGTCCCACAGCCATGGATTGTGCGTCGTGCTTTAGCTCTGCTCCACTGTGGGGAGCCTGAGACGAGCTGGAATGTCGTGCAGCGGACTGCGGATCCCCGTCCTACACGGGGGTTGTGCGTGTGCGTGTTTCGTCACGTACATACGTAGACCAAGCCCCTCGCAGATCCATAATCATCATTGGTCCTTCCACCACTCGATTTAGCCTCACTTCTTCACCGACGAGCTGTCACAATCTTTCGACATGTCGTTGGACGCGTATTCATGAATACGTGGCTTAGTATTGCATTCTAATGGCGTTTTGTTTATCTAAGGGCCCACCCTTGGTACCACCACTGCCCGGGCATCAGCACACTGTTCTTTTCCTCGCCGCTCACACACCTTCCACCTATACGACTATGACAATCAAGACAGGTTATGCATGACGCTCGCTTGCTGCTAACACCAGTCGGCTCAAATGCAGGCTACACACGGCTTATGCTCTCGGATACCACGATTACATATGCTAGGCTAATCAAGTTGGGTTGAGGTAGGGCCTACAATTGAGACTGACACAGAGTGTCTTTTTGAGAAAGGAGACATGGACGACTGTATCATGAACAGGAATATTCTTCAGGTATCGAAGTGTTGTATTTGTTTAGCTATGACGAAGTCAAGGGTATCATAAGTACAAAGGAAATACTCAGCAATGAACGCAGCCTTCATGCCGTATAGACTGCACAATCGCAAATTTTGCATGTGAGCCTCAGCCCAACAAAGGCGTCTAAAAAAGATCATCAACCATTACAACTTTTCCATCCACACTTGTACTGTTGGTGTGTCCACAGAGGTCCCAAGTGCACTCAATCCCATGCCCGTCATGGTTGACCCTGCAGCCCATCAAATCTTCCATCTCTGTCACCCATGCTGTGCGCCCGGAAGCGCGTCGATCGGGCTGCAGTTCATAGTTGATTTTACTCCTTAGGTCGCCGATATATGATCCAAATACCTTCTCCACAATGATCTCGTCCTCTGGATCAATCACGCGGACCATCATGCCAGCTTCCTTCTTTGCAGCCAAAATGCGCGCTTGCGCTGCGATGCGTGATCGCATGGGCGTAAGAACGGTGCCGATTGCGGCGTTCGTGGCGGGGAGCCCATACCTGGGTAGGCTTACGACAGAGTCGACGCGTGTCTCTGACCCCACAGCACAGTTGAACATTTCGTCTTCCCGGACCGAAGTAGGGAATGATTCGCCTAATGCAAGACTGTCTGAGCTAGCGGTACGAGGTGCTAGAGCAAGCTGGGAAATATCCGCTGGTAGAAGTGTTGTGGTGAGCGGTTTGCAGAGTGACTGGATAGTGCCTTGGGGATCATGAGGAATGCGGACGTGGCAGAGGGACGGGAATTCGTTGTTCATGATACCGGCTGCAAGGATGAAGGTGGCAATGCAGCAACTTGGCTCGAAATTTGTTGATAGAGATGTTGATGACTCGGGTGATTCAAAAGTGGAGGCTGAGAGAGAACTAGCCTCAGACCGAAACTCCCAGTGGAGGTAGCGAAGCGATAGCGACTTGAACACGGGTCTTGTATCGTGTTCTCGCAGTACAGGTGCCTTGTTTTGAACTAGAGAGAATTCCTCTAGGCCAGCTAGAGAAGGCGACAGGATATCTGCTAGTGTATGAACGCTGATGTTCATGCTAACCAGCGTCAGTTTCTGAATTGAGGTCGCTTGCGGCGATGTCACGAAGCGCTGGATGCCCTTCTCTGTGATGCCAGGAAGCGCCTCGAGACGAAGACTTCGCAGGTTTGTTGGTAAGGCGTTCAATACCATATTTGTAAATGAAGTCGCAGGTAGCCCGCGTATCGATAGATGACGCAGCTGTGGGAAGCTTCGAAGTGTGCCGACGATGGCTCGGAAGTTGAGGGGCGACGAGGAGTTGTTTGGTCCCTGATGCAGGACCAGAGTAGACAGCTCGGGGTGATTGGAATTCAAGTTGAGGAAATGTTCGGTGGGGTCACATTCGACAATGTAGTGACCCCTCATTTCGTCTTCGTCTTCCTCGTTGAGTTCGTTCTCAGCATTGCCTAGTATCCACGTCCGCTCCTTGAGGTTCGATCGGGTCGATAGTGCATACGATAGCCGGTCGAAAGCATTTGTAAATGGAACATGGAAGCCAACGAGGCGTTCCAGACGTGGGCAGGCCATGACCAACGACGCCACCAGATTCAAAATCTCCTCTTGTTCAATGGTGGCATTTTGGTATAGGTTCTGGAAAGCCGGGAGATGCAACTCCTTTACCTGCTTAGCAAGGATGGGGCTCTCGCGAAGAGTCCTTCGAAGTAACTTTAGTCGACTGGTCCCCTTTATCTTCAGCCTCGGATGCGCTCCATGCTCTTCATTGGCCAGCACCAGTGCCTTCCGGTACATAGCTGCGTTTGCAGCTTTTCCCCACGCCCGACTAGTAAGGGAGAGGCTGTGAAGATCTTTTAGATAACATGTTGCGCATGCTCCTTCCTGGTCCATGTGAATCGGACCTAACTGTGCAACAATACAATCATAGACTTCTCTAGGTAGGCTCTTGTGGAAATACCCCGGCATTTGATACCCATCGTCCGAGTCAACTTGGAAGTGTCCGAATTGCCGCGACGCATGGCCAGAGAAAGTAAGGCGGCGGTCACTATATGGGGCTTCGTCTGAAAAGTGTGGTCCAGCGGATTTGAGGACTGAGTGCCTAGGTGTCCGCACAACTACCTGTGGAATCGCTACCGAGCGTAGAGTGCTCGAAGCTCGTTTCTTGAGGCCATTGATTATTCGGGGCCGGGATGGTTCACATCTGTATAGAAGTTAGTGGACATGTTTGAGATTTAAAAAAAAACGTAGCGGCTGCGAGCACAGTGGTCGAGTACGGACGAGACTGTTGGCATCCCCTTGAAAGCGTCTGCTCGTCTTCTACATGAAACCATCGTCTGCACTGAAGCGTTCAAACTCGGCACTATCTATTCCGACTTACAAATCAACAAAGTCCTTCTCTGCCTTTTCTTTTCGGGATTTCGACAAGCGGAACATGATAATGTTATCTTTGGCTGGTACTGAGATCGCAAGGCGAGAGTGGCGAAAATATCATCACAAATCCCGAGTACAAGCGCTAGTTTTGTACATTGGGGGGGAAGATAAGGATAGACGAAACAGAGGCGCAAGACTTTCTCGGCGAAATAAGTATGTTTGGTTGCATGAAACATGTCAGCACGGGGCCTACCTTGCTAACACTCATATATCTACGCGCAACATATTCAAAAAAAAACGGGTCAGCACGGCCGTTGCCTCACAGGCATGATGCCATCACAGAGTCACGAGCTGTTCTGTACCAAGGGACGCCCCGAGACGACGAGCTTACACCGGGCAAGATGGGCGCTGCAATCAGCAGAATGCGTAGGCGCCACAGACGAGTCATGGCTTTAACAGCCTCAGCTGGGCCGTCTCCTAGACCAGGGGAACTTGCCACGAGTTGGGATGGCTAACGGTGTTAGCTTCAGTAAGTGCGCTGATATGGTTGAGCGAAACGTTGGCTGTGCATTACTGGCAATAAGCATGACTGAGGACCGCGTGCCGTGTTTCTGTCGCAGTGTTAAGTTTGCGGAGCGGACAATCAGGTACCGTCCTGAAAAAGCAGCATCTGACCGATAGGTATCCTCCGTGTTTGAGTGGAGGGTGATGTGGTGGATCTCGCGAACATGCTTGCGATGGCAGCACGTGAGGCTGAAGAGCTGTGAAAGGGCCATCCACCTGCACCCCTGGACGGCGATCAGGTCCCTGGTCTTCGGTTCTTCTCGCCAATCGAAGCGCGGGCTCTAGAAGACACTAGAGAAGACGCCAAAGAGGGTGCCAAGCATGCCATGTTGTGGAGAGGGCTAAAGATGCGCGATCTGGTGGCCCTTGTTCTACTAGCAAACCGCACAACTGCAACGATGGCTTTGGATTGGAAGATTAATGCCATTTAAGGTGTGGCTTAATTCCCATATATGCAGGCAACACGTGGTAAATGCCTGTGCAACACGAGAGCCGGCACCCACTCGTTTTGCACCGTGCTGTGCACACTTATTGCTCACGGATGGTCATTTGCCATTTCCAGAAAACTATGCCAGTTTGTGCCGCACTCAATACTAACATAGCACCAATACAGATTCGTCATCAGGTGGAGACGTGCTATGTGCTGCATGTGCTTGCTCTTTGACAGCGGCCCAGTACCCGCCCGGTTGTTTCACTTCATCCACTTTCACAGAGTCTGTAGGTGAGATAGTTCGTGAGCTAACCTTTCAATCCCATAGATGAAAACAAAGGTACCGATTGTCTGGAGCATCGACATATATGGTTGGGATATCAGGTCGTATGCGAAGCCGCGTCGTAACCAAGGTTCTTCGGAATAAAGGGATAGAACTACGCTATGTGGCAAGCATCGAATACAACACTAATATGCCGTAAATTTTAGCGTACAAGCCTTCGACGCCGAAACCCTTCAAAACCAAACTTTGAGGTTTCTTGGTCCCCGAATGTTCCGAAATTGCGCTGAGCACCAAAACGGGCACCAGAGCTTGCGCATCTTATCGCGGCATTTTGGAAGGAAGGGTACCTGGACAGTTCGTCACCCACATGAACCCCTTTTGGTAACCCAGCAACACGGATTTTGTTCAAAAGCTGGGATTTTATGTGTTGGCAGGGCACAGACGAACTCGGCATGGCAGGAAGCTCGGTATCGATATAATCACGTGATGTGGTCACAACAAGATTAGCTTCTATTAGCAAAGTTTCTGGATCAACTACACCCGGAAAATTTCGTACGGAGCTAATGTGAATATACTTCCTTTCTGTATGCTCAAGCCTTACTGTCGAATTAGGACGAAACGTGGAAGACAGCGGATCAAGTATTCGAGGGCTCTGTGCATAGATATGGGCAGTACGTAACACCAATTGCTTAAGTCCTGTGTTATTGAGCATGGGTTCAATTGCCAGCCAAACAATATCAAGACCCCAGTAGAGCACTGTATAGTGTCTGGGACGGCTCAGCTAATGCTGCCGCTGAGTACCAATGACGAGGACGCTGAGAGTGTTCCGTCCAATAGTTAGCGTACAACAGAACCAAAGTCGGCCCCAGCACAACCACATCACCAGAAGAACACCGCTATTCGCGTACTAAAACATCAACTTAGCGCCATTGTAGCATAGCTTGTAGTCTTCTTTGCTTTTTTACGCGACTAGAACGTGAAAGAAGAGCACGTGCAGGCCGGCAATGCGTGGAGCCGGAGGGAGTTGGTCCTGCAAGTCCGGGGATTGAGCGGAGCCGTGTATTTACTGGAGCCGTGTACTACTAACGAGAACTGAGGATGCAACATCCTGGAAGACGATCCATCAGATCTCCATTTCCTCTCTAAACCATGACGGGCTGCTACGTCGTTTGCCTCATCTTCGCCCTGCAGACATCAAATGTGCGGGAAACAAGCATGCTTGCAGATCTGTCGATCCTAATCACCAACCGCCCTTTGCACGAGGCACAACACGAGTTGCAGTGCAAGCTCGAATTTACTCTTTGATCAGCAAACGCGCAAGGGGAAATCATGAAGATCATACTGCAACGTACGCGTGCAATCTTGCGATCAAGGCAACGACCCAATCCGGAATGCGGGTCCAGCCTTACCTACTGCCATTAAACAGCCAGACGCCACACACCTTTTAGCACGCTACACCCCCGCTTTCAATATTCCCACGAAATCATAGATGTGCCCTTTTCATCTATCGAAGACATTATGATGTAATTCTCATTGCCGGATTGTGCAGTTTCAATTCCACGGTTCTACAGCAGCAACTTGAGCATAACGCATCAAGGGACTTTGGCTAGTATGGCCATCTTCTCGCCGGATCCCCAGGTGTTTGAGCCAGACTAAAGTAAAGAAAAAAGGAAAGAAATTTGTGAGAGAGTGATGCATATGTAGTGGTGCGCACCCAGAGAAAGTCCATCAGTCAATCGCGTGGACGATACGACCTTTGAAAATCATAATCTTTACCTGTGATGGCTATTCCAAGCACACCGTCTTTGGTACTCCTGGCCATTGGCCTTGTAGTAGCAAAGGTACATAAACTTATACCAATGCACCATCTTCGTTTACCAAGCACCAAACTTACACCCTGCAGTTTCTCTACGTGGGCCTAACGTGCCCGACAAGACACCTACCAGGCCCCTGGTACACACGCTTCACACACTACCGCCTCAAACGTGCCGTCGTCACCGGCCAACGCATCTTCTACATCGACTCACTACACGAGAAGTATGGCCCAATCGTACGTCTCTCGCCCACAGAAGTGGGTGTCGCCGACCTCGATGCTTTCAAAGAGATCCACAAGATCGGCACAAAATACATGAAGAGTGAATGGTACCTTCGCCTTGCCAACTTCCCCAAAGCCGGTGTCTTCACCATGCTTGATCCGCGCGAGCACGGCCCGCGGAGGAAGCTGTTGTCTAGGTCGTTCAGCAGGTCCTATCTTGTACAGTACTGGGAGCCGGTAGTCAAGGAGAAGGCGCTCCTCGCCGTGCAGAAGATCAAAGCAGATGCCATGAAGAGCACAGCAGATGTGTACAACTGGTGGATGCTACTCGCCTCGGACGTCAGTGCCCATCTCGCCTTTGGCGACTCCTTCGGCATGCTCGAAGACGGACGTGTAAGACACTCCCCCCAAAAACCTACCATTTCCCACTTTCTCAACGATGCTAATGGTACCACACTTTAGACCAACCAATTCATGCGCGTCCTCAAAAAACTCACCATGGGCGCTGGCATCATGGTCGAAATGCCCTTACTCCGCCTCCTCCGCTTCATCCCCATCCCGGCCGTTCAGGAAATGTTCAACGCCAACGAATTCATCCTGCAAGGCGCAGGCAAAGCCGTCGAAACCGCGCGTTCCCGCACGGGCGAAAACAACATTTTCGCCAAGGTCATCGAAGACTGCGAAAAGGAAGGCGAAGGCCACATCGACGATATGGACGTCCGCATCGAAGCCATGAACGTCATCATCGCGGGTACCGACACCACAGGTGTGACGCTGACGTACCTGACGTGGGCGGTGCTGCAGCGGCCCGAACTCCAAGCCGCCCTAGAAGCGGAAGTCGGGGGCTTAAAGGACGAGTTTACAGAGAACGATCTTATTAACCTGCCGTTGCTTAACGCGGTGATTGAAGAGACGTTAAGGTTGTATGGCGCGGCGCCGAGTAGTCTTCCGCGGGTTGTTCCCGCAGGTGGCACCAAGTTTGCGGGCTTTTTTATACCCGAGGGGGTGACGGTGGATACGCAGGCGTATACGTTTCATCGCGACCCGAAGATTTGGAGTGAGCCTTTGATGTAAGTTGTATTATCGGCCCTTCACTGCCCTCCCCTCCCCCCTCCCGCTAATGCTTTTTTCTCTTGCGAGAGCGATGGGACTGATGGCAAATGATGTTGTAGATTCAATCCCCACCGCTGGATCCCAGATAAGGAGACTGGGGTGGCGGAAGCACTTTCTCCCGCTGCTAAACTTGCGTTTCACCCGTTTGGAGCGGGCGCGCGGTCGTGCATTGGGATTCACCTTGCGCGCATGGAGTTGCGGTATGCGTGTGCGTTTTTCTTTAGGGAGTGTCAGGGAATAAGGTTAGGGGAGAGGACGACGTCTGAGAGTATGGAGTTTGAGGTATGTTTCTTTTTTCCTTCTTCTCTTACTCAAACATTATTTCCTTTTTTTAATGCAAAGGAGAGAAAATGGGGCTAACAGTGCTGGAATTTTAGAACTTCTTTCTCATTGCGCCAAAGGCGCATAGGTGTGAGATTACGTTTAGCGAGGCGCCGTAGGAGGTGTGTATGCGGGGTTTTGAGTTGGTGGATAGAGAGAAGTGATGCAGGTTGTACGGGCTCATGGGTACGTTGATCGTGCTTGTGTGGCAGAAGGGATGAAGGAGATGAGATGATGTTTTACGATTTTGCGAGGTTCAATGACAAAGATGATTGTGATGCGAGGAGATAACCGGTACAGCAATTGAAGAAATTCAAGTCTGAATGTGTAATGACTTTTCAAGAATACGTCATAGAGTTTCTAACACCAATGCATCAACATTATGAAAACGCCCTATCACGTTAACTGGAGGGGGTGGCGTAAGTGGGGTTTCTTCCGGATACCAAAATTCTTTTACTATAATGCTAAGGAATTCACAAGCTTGAGAGTGCAAATCTCTCGCCACCTCTAAGATAAAAGTAACTCCCGGACTTACGGGAATGAATTCTAAAGACTGTTTCAGCATTGAAATTAAATTTTTTCCTTTCTTCAAACTTTTGATTCGCAGGTAGGAAGTTAAGTTTTAGTCCTGAAGAAGCTTTCTAAATCTTCTCCTTGTTTGACGACTGCATAAGATTCCGAGCCGAAATTACTTTGTCTAGCCACGACAGAAAAAAAAACCCTCACCGTTTAGTCAATACAACGATTATTATGTTAACAAGTCAACTAACTAACTGCATGCTACGTCCAGACATTTCCTCAACTCGCTACCATCACACAATTGCACGGCCAGTCACAGCAAAGCGTTTCAAGTTACAGAAAAAAAAATCTCATTTTAATTAATTATTTTCATGGCTAAAGATGCGAAACTATTTACCATAACATTCATGTCCCATACAACCCTTCTCATGCCAACAAGCGCTTCAACCCTCATGGTATCAATACACTCAACCCCCCCTCAAAGCACACACAACATACAACACACAAGATAATTACATCCATATCATACTACTACTCGAATGCTTACAAGAAAAACGCAGCAGCAGCAAGGAGACCGGCAAATCCACCCGACACTGCAAGCACAGGGGCAGCATTAGTAGTAGCCTGAGGAAGTCCTGTAGAGCTAGTAGGCGATCCAGAACCCGTAGGACGAGTACCGTTTCCAGCACCAGCACCGCCGCCAATAGGTGCAGAGGGGGTAGGCTGGCCCGAGGTGAATGGAGCCGCAGAGACAGGAGTGGCACCAGAGTATGCGGGGACACCGTCGTCTTCGTTGGAAACAGTAGCGTTGTTGGGGTTCAGGACTTGGTCGATGACGTGGACGACGCCGTTGGCGACGAGGACGTCGGCGATGACGACTTCGGCATTGTTGACGAAGATGCCGTTGTCGTTGATGGTGATGGTTACGTTGGCGCCGTTGACGGTGGCGAGGGAGGTGCCGTTTGCGAGGCGGGTGGAGTAGCCGACTGTGCCGGCGATCACGTGGTAAGTGAGGATCTTAGTGAGGTCGTCGGCGGAGAGGCCGGGGAGGGCAGAGCCGATGTTCTGGAAGGCTTGGTTGGTGGGTGCGAAGATGGTTACGTCGGGGGTGGTGTTGACGGTTTCAACCAGGTTGGCGGAGACGAGGGCGCCGCGGACGGAGGTTAGGCCTGCGGCTGTGGCGATGTCGGAGACAGAGCCAGGGATGGTGAGGAGAGTGTCGATGATGTGGATTACACCACCGGTGAAGTTGACGTTCTGGGTTTGTTAGTAAAGGGACGCATGTAAGTGAATTTGGGGACGTACAGCTGTGGTGACAGTCGAGTTGCTTAGGCTTCCAGTGAAGAAGACAACCTTGTTGTCCTCAGTCGTAGCGTGGACGACCTGGCCGCCAGTGACATTGGTGTACGAACTGTTGGTCAGGAGCGTAGGAACGAAAGCGCCCTGTTCTGGGATAGCAGATGATGGGTACGATCCATTGAGGACGTGGTACTGGAGGAGGGCAGTAATAGCGCCCGGTGTGGTAGTCAGAGATGACAATAACTGGGGGCTGACTTTCTCAAAAGCCGAGTTTCCAGGCGCTAGAATAGTAATGTTGCTGGCACTGCTGAGTGTCTGAAGGACATCTTGAGGAACGAGACCCGCGAGAGTCGACAGTTCGGACGACGACCTCAAAGCGTCAGCAAGACTGGGAGTGTTCTGCGCGAGAGCAGCACCCGCGAGGGCGGCGGCAACAGAGAGCTGCTTGAGCATAGCTGATTGAATGCTGAGATGTAGTGAACAAAGGAATAAGACAGTAAGAAGAGCAAATACAGTAGTAGAGCTGCTGTCAGGTTAACTTTTTTGAGTGCCTTACAATTGAGAATTGGGGGGGAAACAAAGCAATAAGTACCATTACCGCCAGCAACATAGCCACAAACAAGCTCATCCCGCCTCTTCTCTTGCTAGTCATGCTGTTACCTCTTCCAAGCCCACCAGGAACCGACGGTACCGGCAAGTTCTCTCCAAGACCCCTGCTCGAACCAATTAAGCCGAACAGATGCAGTATGGTGATGCTCGCTACAAGACGAGGCTTATGTCGTGCGGTATGGCCCGGTAAGCACCAGTGATATCATAGATCTGTTGGCCAAGTCACGACACATGCGGATTAATGACGCCTTGAAGATGTAGGCCATTCATTTGTCGTAGATCCAAGCAATCTAGTTCCTGTCCGCGTATTGTCGCGAGTAGGAAAGCCTGAATATGGAGCAGCCATTGAGGCTGTGAACACGACACCTCACGATCGGAGGCTTAGTCTCTCCAACATACCCTCTTCTCTTCTTCTTTTTTTTTACACTTCTCTTTTCTATCTGTCTGCTGCTTTACACGTTTCACGGTCGTCAGCATCGTCTCCCAGATCTCAAGTCCCTCTGCCGATGGAGTGGCTGGTCTGGTTTCACTCTAACCCAACTTCAACCGTTTGTCCGGAGAAAAAAAGCCTAGGGTCAGAGGAAATAAAGATTCTGGAATGGTAGTACTGTGTACGTACTAGCCCCAACTGCAGGGGAGGGGTAAGAAACGTGTTGTCAGTTCTCGATCGGCAATGTGTGGGGTAGACCAGGGCTAACTAGCTTGGCCGACGACACCATCACCTAATCAGGTGTGCAAGGGGGGGAAACCAACCGTATTTTATGATCAGCCTCGACTCTTGACCATACGATGCGTGCATCGAGCATGCTAGCAATGGATCGAAGAGTACCTTGAGGATGGGATCAAGGATTACACGGCCCCGTACCGCTGGCCTTGCATACTTTCCAAGACCACACCACTTTTTGTCTTGTATTGCAAAGGCTGAAAGGCTTAACCAAATGGCTGGGTTTAACCCCAAGCTACGTGGAGTATACTGTGTAAATGTGTAACTTATTCATCGATTCCAATCAAATATAGTTTGGAAGCGCACACTCTCCCGTCCCGCTGCCAACCAACGGCCGTTGTCGCTAGGACAAGTTGTGCTGACTCTTGCCCTTTCTCCCATGTTCCATCCAAACCATACCCAGATCGCCATGCACAAGCACAATTGCACATATCTCCATCTCTCCATCCATTCAATCCGACATAAATCCCAAGCTTTCCTTAGCCACCTCATTGTCTCACCCAAGCCATTCCCCCCTCCATCGGCGACTTTTCGCCGCGATCCTCCTCAGACGCCTTACTATCCCCACATCTACATTGGCACTGCATGTGCCTGTATGTACAACCAACACATCCTACACACACACCCTCTCCACCCCCAGGAAAATCCTCCAAAACGGCATGCTTGGAAAGTATTACACTACACAGAAAAGCACAGCCCCTTGATCACCCTCCGCTACCCTAGTACGTTGTAAATCATTTGTAAGCGGTGGCGGCACAAACAAACCCCAGCAACCCTGGTATCAATCTACCTCGCCTAACCGCGCCACCCTTGTTGCATTTGTCCCGAGCATCGAGCAAACTTTCTTTCATTTCCACAACTTTGCAACTTGAGATCCTTGCGTCTTTGCCTTTGATGCGTGTGTTTTAGCCGCTGGGTACCTGATATTTCCCGCTTTTCTTTCTTTCTTTCTAATAAACCCCGATCTAGAACTCTGGAGGAGGGGGTGTGTGGCTGATTCTTTTTGCAAGTGACTTTTAATTGCGGTGTGTTAGTAATAGGTGATGGTTGCTGGGTAAGGTTGGCCGGCGGGAAAAAGGGTAAGCTGACGGTGCGGTTGGAAAAAGCTTATTATAGAATGAAACCTGTTACTTCTTGCATCATCTGGGCTAGGCATCGTGGACTGTGCTGTGCTGTATATACCCCGTGGGCTTGGGGATAGCGGTGGATGGTGGATGGATGGACAGCTGGGATGCGTTATTGTGTGCAAGGTTAGGTAAGAGCATGGTGGAATCTGTATATTCACGCAATAGAATGCCATTGAAGGGAGAAATATCGTGATTTGTGCTTCTCATTGAAGGCATGCCGGATTGCATCCAGCCGTTCGGAGTATCTTCGCGCCCGCTTCAACATCGCTGGCTCGAAACCAATGTCCCGCTCGACGCCCGCCGTTTCTCGCCTCGGCGGACGAATACCCCAATTCATGTGGTGTGTTGCTGACATGTGTACATAGCTTCTCACAATGCGTCAGGCGAGACGGATAGTCATCTCGCGTGCCGTGTGCGCTGAAACCGAAGGCAGCAGGTACTTGTCGCGTCCGGATACCGCCGGTATGCAAAAGTTCATACTTTTCCCCAACAAGGTTGTCGTGATATATCGTCATCCGTCCCTTGTCTGCCCTCTTCTCAAAACAATCACAGTTGCTCTACGCAACCGTAACGATACTTTCAGTCATAATCATAACTCGTCATCGTCGCTGCGATTTCTCTAGGATCAATGATGTTGACATTCACACCTTGCCCCTCAGCATCTTCCCCAACGATGCTCCTAGGATCCTGCTTTCCTTGCTCCTACTCTTGGGCGTCGGACTCGCATGTCTAGACGAGGTCTTGGACTCGGCAGGCGAGGCCTCGCGGCGCTTTCTCCTCACAGCAGCGTCTTTGGACTCGGCACTGCTGGCCGAGTTGAGTGTGTCGCTGCGTTTCCTAAGACGACGGGCTGGGCTTGACGTTTGCGTTTGAGGACGTGATTGCGAGGCAGACCTTGACGCTGATGCTGTCTTTGGCGGGGCGGCTGTGGAGGATGCTCGTCTCCGTCTTCTCTCTTCGTCGATCTGCACAGGCTCGGGTTCTGGTTTGCGAGTAACGGCGGGACTCGGTGTTCGTGCTCGCCTTTCCTTTTCTGCAATCATGCTTTGCCGTTCCATTTCTTCAAGTTCGTCAAGAGACACCTTTTTCATCTCAGGAGCTGGGCGTGGCCGCCGAGGCTCGCTTTCTGATCGCGACGCCGCATAGGAGTCGAGTACCTTCTCGACTTGCTTCCTGTGTGCATCGGTGCTTGCCAGGCGTGTGACCTCGAGCACCAACAGGAAAGTGAAGATGTACCCGACGAAGAATCCGAGCCGGCTCCAGAACTCGTAAGTGAAGAGAAAGGAAAAGAGTTTGACTGTGGAGATGATTCCGCCGATCATTTTTGCTATAATGATTTGGAGTTTGGCAAGAAAGAAAGAGCTGTGGATTTGCGAAGCAGAGCGTAGTACTGCGGAGAGCAGTGTGATATGGTAAAGAGCAGCGTGATACTCCCAAACTCGTCGTGTGATCCTTATCAAATCCAGTATCGATACATGCGACCAGCGCTCAGAAACATATAGTGACAATCTTCTTCCAATACGTTATCGCTGGACGTCAGTCAAAACACTAAGCAAAGTAAGAAAGATAATAGAAAGAAGGCGCGCAAAACCCCCCCTTCTTCAACGATTACGACCGCCCCCTCAGCGCATCTCACCACCTTCCAATCCTACTGTTTCACCTCCGTGTCGCCAAGGGGGGGCCTCCTTACACAGGGGTCCTCCTGGAATGTTTGAGCATGAAACGGCTGACAGGTAAACGCGAGGAAAGCGGAAGGTGGGGTACGTAAGGCAAAAGGCGCGCGCGCTGATGCGGTAAGAGGCTAGGTTCCAGATACTAATTTACATTTTGTGGCTTTTGGGTGGTTATCTTTCGTTGTTGCAGGCGCCTTGTCGTGTGATGGTGAGAGCGGGTGGGGCAAGGGAGAGGGGCAAGGGGGGGGGTTGTAGCGAATAGATTTGCGAGGATACGAAGGACGCCAGAGATAGTAGCAGGAGCTGATGGGTAGTTCGCCAGTAAGCGTTCGTGTTTGAAAGTACGATGGTGTGTTCGCATGAATTTTAGCTGGAGAGCAATATAATTTGCAGCATAGAAAAAGAGGAGGTGTAGGGATTTTGTGCGTCATTTCTGGCTTTTTTTCATCATCCCATTGGCAATCTGTCTCTTGGAGCTAGCAGCGCCTCTTCATTTCCGCATCTCTTTTGGTGGTCCCGGAGGTGCCGGCGCATGTGAAAGAGAGAAGAGAGGGCTTCCCTGCAAGAAGATAGAGATGGTTACCAGTCGTAGTGGAAGTGGTGAGGGGAGTGTTTATCCCATGGAGTTCTGACTACCGGTCGTGGCTATGCACTATCACCATTGCCCTGGATATCCTTGTTCGTGGGTTTGAAAGAAGAGGATGTGCGACGGTTGCATTTATCTATTGGTAGATAGCCAAAAGGGCAATAGGAAGAGACTTTGAAATATCCCATCTCTTGTACGCTCGCTTTATCTCGCTCTTGCTATTCAAAATGCCACAATACGCCAAAAGCGTAATAATACAGCATATAGTCGTAGTGTATGCAACTCCGCACCAAACTCCAGACCCAAACTCGCTAAATGAGGAGAGAAAAAACAAGAGGAAAAGAAAAATCAAGCAAACGCCACGCTCAACGAATGCAGCAACATGCAACAGGGAAAAAGCCAAAAGAAGCAACACTTTTTGCTTGTCTAGCGTCTTTCCAAAAAAAAAGAGAAGAGGGCTTCACCGCCCACCAGGCAAGATTTCGTCGTTAAATATGCTCGCATCCCAGCTCCTCTCCTCCATGAGTGTAGCGGCATCTTCACTAATCCAATGTGTTTCCACCGCACCCGAACTTCGCATGCTTTGACTCTTCATGTAGTTGCCAATGCGCGTTGTCCGTTCAAAGCCGACCACGCATCCCCAAATAGTCGCAGCGAGCCATGAGAAGAATGAAGAAACAGGGACCCACCAGTCCTTGATGAGATTGCGGTAGATGAGGGTAGGAATGACGTAAGGATATTTCGGAGCATTGGGGTTCACGCTGAATGGGTAGGGATACGAGTGCGCGTACACAGGTCGGCAGTATAACTCACTGGAGGAGCAAAGTCAGTTTAACAGTTCACAGCAAGAAATGGTGTTATAAGTAGATAGACATACCAAGCAATCTCTTCGCTTATCCACCAGACGAAGAGGGTGATGAGGAAAATACTCAGACCCGTAAGTCCGCCCCAAAACCTCAGTCGACTGTTGGATACCTGGCGCAAGGACTTGAGTCGTTGCTCCCAGAATAAGCTCTTCCACCACTTCCACATTGAAAAGTACTGCACGTGGTCTTCACTCGCACAGAGGCATGTCCGCTTGACCACCTTGATCTTCTCGCCATTTTCTCCTTCTTCTACATGCTCGACTCGGTCCTCGACTCGTTTCATGCCTCGACTTACGTCACGGATGCTAGTACGCGCTGCACGGAGGCGATCGCTCATTCGATGTAGGTGGACGAGCTCTTGCTGTCTTTGGCGTTCTGCATCGTTGCGGGGTGCATCAGTTGGAATCTGAAGACCTTGAAGTGTGTCTTCGTCTACTGCGATTTCAGTCAATGGAGTGATGAGCTCCTCGAGTGAGTTGATCGTCGAGTCGCCAAAATCTGCTGTTGAGTGTTGGTCGTGAGCTTTCGCTTCTTCAACAAGTGCTTGCAGTGCAGATCTGGGTAGTTTAGGACGGATTACTTCCATAGCGACGTTTGCAGACCCTTCTGTGCTAGGCTTGAGTCTCTCAAGCGATTTGGTCTTGCGTGGATCGACTTTCTTGGGTGAGCGTGAACGCGAACGGGATCTACTTGTAGAGACAGATCTCCGAGCAGTACGTGGGCCCGGTGTGTCGACCCAAGCACCAGTCACCACTGGAGTCTTGGGGTTCAATACTGGTCTCTTTGCGGGCACTGGTGTCGCATCTACTCCATTGGCATTTGCTCCCTTTTCTGTTGAAGATTCTGGCAATCGCTCAGCTTCTTGCGGTGTCTCTTGTGACCCCTCTCGCTCTGTGTTCACTTGTGACGCAAGTGCCACAGGTTCCGAAACGGCTTTGGGCACGGATGCGTTCGCTTCCACGTTTTGTATCCTCTCTTTACCCGAAGACTGGGTGCGTGTGGTCGCTGTCTCTGATGAGCCGTCCAGCGGCTCTGAGTGTGTCGTCTGTGGCCGCGCCGGACTTGGGGTGTTGGAGGCTCTCGCCAACCGACGCAACAAATCCTGTGAGTCATGCCGCCGATGTGGAACGCGCTTTGATGGGATTCTTTCTGCAGTGGCAACCACTTCGCGATCTACCTCAGCTATGCTCTCAGTGCTCTTATACATCGCAGAGGGCATGTCTTCCTTTCTCACACCCATTACCGGCTGCGACTTGCCGATTGACTGCCATGACTGTGTGCGCATACGCAGCTTTTTCTGGGGCGGCGGAGACTCCTGCACAACTGGTTCGGCATTCGATGCGCCATGGCTTGCACTCTCGGCTTTCCGCCCAAACGAAGACCGTCGGCGCGCTGGCTCGGGCGAGCCCGACCGTTCCTTTGAACTCTCCATCTCGCGCCGCCGTATGTCGTCTAGCACGGTACTTCTGGGGATGTAGGGCGTAGATGCAATCATGGAAGCCTCGTTGAGTTCAAAGGTGAGGTCCCACTCCTCGGACTCGGCGCGCGGAGTGCCGACCATGGATGTCTTATGTGAGAGCGGGCTGTCCTCGACTGAGCGGTGTGGCAGGTTCGCGTTGTTGCCGTAGTATTGATCGTTTGTCCCATCTTCTTCTGGGGCTGTGGGTGTCTGTTGCTGCTGATCCTCGTCGTAGGCGATGGCCCGCATCCAGTGCCTGTTGCTCCTGCCCTTCCTGCCCCATGTCGCCGGCACATGTATTGCTGGATTACTGCTCGTGCTTCCGCTGCTGCTGGGCGGGCGGTCTAGGCCAACATTTGCGCTCGCCGCTGCTGTTGCTGCCGCGTTGTTTCTCTCAAGGTTCTCCAGGGTCAAGCCCACGCGCGGATGTGCGCGCGCCTTTGTAAAGGGCTGGGGCCGAGCACTGGCGGCCTGGCTCAGTCGTCGTCTGTCGCGCTCGTTGCGTATCATGAGCTTATCAAAATCGTCTTCGGCGTCATTTTCGAGCTCGCTCAGTCCAGAGACGACAGAGTCTGCATCGTGCAAGTCGTGTCGGTCGTGGTTTCCGGTATCCATGGTGCCGAGTCCATTGGTCCTGGTGGTGGTTGTGGTGGTGGTAGCTAATGTGGGTCTCTGGAGGTGTGCGTAGCGTGACTTCACAGCGGTGGCCGACGGCGGGGAAATGGGGTGGAGGGGCTGGCGCGTAGTCATTGCCGGGCGGTGGGCTGACTGCGATTTCTGCGCATAATACTGAGGGCTGTGCGAGGATCCGGGGGTTGGTCTGCGTGGCTCCAAGATATATTTCGAGTAATGAGGGCGGTAAGCGGTCTAGCTTTGTGCATGTGTTGTCGCATCGCGCACGCGTCGTGGCTCGCTACGTAGGAGCGTGCGCCACGGATTGACGCAGGGATCAGGTCACCCGGTATACTAGTACATACACACGTATAGGTATATGTTAATATGCGTTTGTCTATATCATGGCTCAACATTATAATTCGCCTAACCATCGGGAGCCATCATGGCTCTTGCTTGTCAATGGCCTCCATCCTCCTCTTTACCATGTCGGCGTCACCGTTGCCTTTCTCGTCCCTCCATGCACGAAACGCCTCCTCTCGCATCACCTTTCGCGGTGCTCGCTTGCCAGTGAACAGCTCGAACTGAGCAAAAGCTTGCTCGGGTATGAAGTCTAGCCCATCCATGTACGTCCAAAGCTTGTTTGTTGCATCTCGCACCTGTTGCTTCAGCGGAGTGTTGAGCGACTTATACGCCGTCTCCATGACAATCCCACCCGTACGGCTCTCCATCCACTGCTCGGGAAGAGTGAACTGTGCTGCCGGCCCGCCGTCTATCGGGTCGGTGGGTATGCAGGAAACGATGATCGTTGGCTGGCGAAGTGTCTCTGGCCATGTGTCGTCACGTGACTCTAGAATCTTGAAGTTTGGCAGATTCTGAGGCGTGATCGACGACACACTGGCTGTTTCTGTTGAGCTTGAAACAAGACGCGAAAAGTGCGCGACAAGGCTCTTGGCCTTCTCGAGTGTCCGATTGAAGATGACAATGTTCCTCACCCCCATCTGCAGCAGCGCGTAGACGGCTGCCCTGGCCATGCCACCCGCCCCGATGATAAGACCACACGACAGCGGCCGTACCGCGTTCGCAGGAGACAGACCCCTACGCACGCAGGAGCGGATTCCAATCCACTCGGAATTATCTCCGTACAGAGCCTGAATAGGCCCAGACTGGTTGCGTTCCTGGAAGATTTCCAGTTCGCTTGGGAGACTGCCATCCTGGTTACGCCGACGCACGGGTATTACTGTATTCACAGCACCAATCGCGCGAGCATGCTGGCTCATCGAATCCACTAGTGCAATCACCTCCATCTTGAATGGCTGGATCACGATGGAACCACCAAAGTTTGGCTGGCGTACTAATTCCTTGAGACTGTTGAGCGAGGGGCTCTCAATGGGAATGAATTCATGGGGCATTCCACATGCCCGGTACGCAAGATTGTGCATTGCCGGTGAAACACTGTATCCCAATCGCTTACCAATAATGTAAATCTGCATTGGGTCAAGCGTAAACGAGCTATACAAAGCTTGGGTAACTTCTCGCGCTGTCACCCGAGAGTCGTTAGTGTGATGCGCCACTCGCCCTGTCGTATCTGTCTTCTCCGTTTCTGAAGGTGGCACAACGGGTGTCAAGTGCTTGTTAAAACAGACGGAGCGCCGACCTGCTCTTCCTGTATTGTAGCAGATCAGAGGCACTTGGGCATCATGCTTTGCCATTTTTGAGCTGAAACTGCGAACTGAAATGTCATCATCAATGGAATAGGCTGGCCGAGTAAATCGAACAGCAGAGCAACCAATACGCACAGCCATTTCGTATTGCACAACCCAGAAATTATCCTCCCATGGCGTGTCCGCATGGAGGTGGCCAATGATCTTGGTTGTGCCTCGAGAGGAAATCAAATCTGTGAGCGTTGCTGCATCTAGCGACAAATCGACGGTCGCATACTCGGGCGCCATTCTCAATCCATGGCGTACATGTTCCAGGTAAAGTGTCCGATGGCCGTCCGTGGGAAATGTTGGAAGTATGTGATAAATAATGGGCACTACTGTACTTCTCCGTACCTTGGATATGCAGGCACTGACCTCATCCAGAGCATCTGCTATGATGCGTGGTTGGCTAAGATCAAATATGATTTCAAATGCATCTGATCCAACTTCCAGACGTTGTACATCTGCATCTTCAGCCAGGATGTCTTCTAGCGGTACCTGAACGGCACAAGTGTAGTTGCGGAGCTCCGTCGCCACGTCCGATAGCGGATATCCAGGTTCCAACGGTGGGATTGATAGCCCGACTGAGCCACCCGAGTTTTCGGGATTCGTGACTATCGACAGGAATTTAAGAAATGTTCGTTGGGCTCGTTTCAGCGTGAGAAATGCGGGGGCCACCGGTTGATCGGCAGCAGTGTCAGCGCTGGTGACTTTGACCTCGGAAATGTTATAAAACTCGTAGTTAGAGCACCGTCGAAGGATGGGCGCAGTTAACGCCAGCATGTCTTTCAGTCTCTTCAGATCGGGCCCTCCCAGATAGCTGTGCAGACTGGAGAGGTCACGCTGTACGTGTACTACGGGGTGCGTGTGAGCAAAGTCCTGTATCAACGACTGTCCATTTCTTTCCAACGAGAGTCCATTGCAGACAATGATTGCACCTTGATCATGTTCATCGAGAATGCTACGCAGGAGCTCTTCTTGCCGTAAATTAAAGTTGGCAACTCCGAACTGCTTACGGTACTTGGCAGTAGAGAAGCCTGTCGTCTCTTGAAACATGTCTTCTACGTCAAGTACCCGCCTCCGGCATGCTATCGAAGCAATGACGGCCAAGGTGGACTTTCCAGTCCCAGGCATACCAAGTAGCACGATCGAGGCATCTACTCTAAACATGCGACGATGAGGGCCTGCTGGGGGCCTGGGGGCGGGGGTGAGGCGAGGAGTAGATCGCGCACTTGCAATAGTCGAGGCTGTTCGTTTGTCAGCACGCAACCAACCATACAGGTACATCCTTACGTACTTGCGCCATCTGGGCTGACCTTGCGCCTCTGGGGAAGTACTGTGGAGTCTGATGTTGGTGTTTCGCGCGTCACCGAATTGCTATAGGAGCGGTAGCTATCAGCAGCTCCGCCGCTCTCTTCCTCCAAAGAAGCAAAGGCGCGTTTGGTCCCTATCGCTGCGGAGGCCATGATGGCGGCGCCGGCCTGGCTGAGAGTACAGAGGCGTCAAGGGTTCAAGTCTCGGATGCTTTATTTCTCCGGTGGTTCTTCAAGTAGCCGTGCGGCGGAATACAGCAGGTGATATGGGTAGACTGTGGAGCCGAAAGTGGTTGGGACGACTCAAGGTATGCATGGTATGATGTATCATGAGAAGGAGGGGCAGGACAGCTGTTAATCGTCCGCCGTCAACCTGGTAAGCGATTGAGAACGGCAGAGCGCGGAAAAATGGACGGCAGCTGGTTTTACGCAAAGACATATCACAATGGTGGTGGTGGGCCGATGGATACGGGGTAGCAGCAGTCAGGGCAATGGCCGGCTGAATGCGCCACCGGATAAGCCTTTTTCCCCTCACTTGCGTGTCGTGCCGAACTCGCGTAGACTCTTGACGTCTTGCGCTCCTGTTATGCGCGTGGTATACACTTACACTATCTAACAGTCCCGGCCCACCCTCCGCAATCCATGATACACCCCGGATCATCTGGTCGCTGAGCTCCGTAGCGTCCGTGGACCAACCAGACTGCTCCGCCTCTCTTTCTCGCTGCCGAGGCTTATTACGTGGACTTCTTTGGGTTACTACATGACGCCCTGCATCCAGCTATGCACACGCACCATTGAGCATCCCGTTTTGTGATCAAAATATATTGCGAATCCGTTCGCATCGGGCTCATGCCTGCACAAAGCCAGGCAAAGCGCCAGTCCGCACCTCTATCCGAAGAGAAGCCTGCCAAACGCACTCGTGTGTCACGAGCATGCGATCAATGTCGCGTTGCACGTGAGAAGTGTGATGGCCTCCAACCAACTTGCTCTACCTGCTCAGGGACTACCAGGAAATGCTCCTACACGGCAAACCCCAAGAAGAGAGGCATCCAACCAGGCTACATTCGCACCCTGGAGTTGGCACTTGCATGGCTCTTCCAGCACAATCTCGACAACGAATCTGCCCTCAAAGAGAAGCTAGCGCAGGAGGGTGCTTCGTCATTACTCCTCAGCCGTGACTCAAAGGAGTCGAACAAGCTCCACAGGCGATGGCGCAAATCAAAGTTTTACATCGACGTTGATAAGCAGCTATCTGGAGGAGAGCCTTCAAGACATGAACAAGCTACCTCGCCCGGTTCTTTTAGCAGCGACGAGGATTCGGATATCGAGGAGCCTTTGAAAAAAAAGACCAGCCGTAGCCAAGCAAGTAACATTGAGTTCCAGCGCAGTGTTGGGCCTCCAGGTGTTCCACAGATCGCAGCATCATCACATAAACAGCCGGCCAGCACCTGTGCTCCAGAAACAATCCCGCAGGATAGCTGGCAACTGTTCGAAGTATACTTTACCAATGTACACTCTTGGCTTCCCATATGCGAGAAGCATGATACCCTGAAATCCGCCTATTCTTACCCTCTGCATAGCCATTCCAGCAATCCAGAGCAATCCATTTCCGGGGCGCACGCTGAAATGTGGAGTATCCTGGCAGTGGCATCACTATATGACGCAAACCTGAACAACTCCCTTGATCCATCATCGACAAGGCCTATGAAGCTTTACGAGACCGCAAGATCCATGATACCAAGCGAATCTGGACGTTTCGATGTTGGACATATCAGAGCTCTTCTGAATCTGGTCGTGTTCAACATCTCCCGAATGTTGACGGGTTCAGCCTGGCTACTCGTTGGTTACGCATCGAGAGCCCTGGAAAATGTAGACCAATCGACACTGATGGCAAACTCTAGACACAAGCATGTCTACTACGGGTGCTTCCTCCTCGACGGCATGCTAGCATTTCAGCTCAACCGCCGTCCTCACTTTAGAAAAGTCGATCTGAGGCACCTTGGTCTTATTGACGAAGACGGTTTGGAAGAGTGGCAGCCTTGGTCTGGGTTCAATGATCCTTCGCGCGCTAGTAGAATGACCCCATTGCTTTCTCTAAGTACGTTCAACAATGTCATTGAATTGGTTGACATACTCGTAAGCACTGGGCAGCAGTCAGCGCAAGACGCTTACCAAGAAGAGGTTGCTCAGCGTCTTGAGAGGTGGAAAACTTGTCTACCTCCAAAAGTGGATTCTTTGTTTTCTGGCAGCTCCTTTTCATTGCTCGCCCCGCCGACTGCTCTGCTACAAGCGACATATGACTGCGCTTGCTTTTTCTCCCATCCTTCAGATATAAGTTTACAACTGTTTCTTAAGGGACTTGATAAGTGTCAATTGGATATTGGTGTCCAGCGACTACCCGTACCGATCAAATGTCTGGTCATCACTATCAGCAGACTTGCTAGTCAACTCAATCTGCGTGAAACGACCCGCACTCAACTACAAAGGTTGCGAGAGGCCATGTTACCAACATCGCCTCAGTCGCATCATGATGATTCACAGACTCTCGAGAGCTTCATCATGCCGGCCAGACGATCTTCAACAGCCATAAATTTGTCAACGCCAGAATCACTCCAAACCGCGACTCCTGATGGCCGCAACATAGTCCAGTCAACAATAGACCCCCTCAATGACTTCTTCTCTGAGCCGTATCCAACAAATCCATCCCATGTAGCAGTGCCTAGTCCATCACAAACCGACCCACGACACCCTGAGCTTACCAGCGATCTCGAGACCTTTTTCGACGAATTGGCGTCACTTGATAGCACAACTCGGCCGGATAACCAGCCGCAATTCATGCAAAACCTTGGTTTCGGGCCGGGAGCAAGCATGGCAGATCTGTTTAGCGAATACATACCTATGCAGTCGTCGAACTTCCTAGTCCGCGACGACGTGGCGCCGACAAATCTTGACCAGTATGCCTTTTACGATGGGAGCTGAATAGACAGATATTGGAATGTCTCTACACAATTCATGTTACGCATTTAGCAGTTGCAGTTTCTTGAAGATCACCAGCTTTTGATTGTTGAGTTTTATCATTAAATTTGATCAACCTGCTAGTTTACAAAGCTATGAAATCTCAGAGGAAGACTATAGGTCGTACGATGCATGTCAGCATTTGACGCACCTTGGGAATAGGTCTTATGGTTCATTGCTATCCTTCTCTCGGGTTGCGAGACATTTCACCTTGCCATCTACAACGTCCAGGATCAAGCGTCGACCGGACGATATAACTCGTTCAGCACTTTCCTAGCCGATCGAAGACGTACATCCGTGTACTCCATTCGGCCGAGAATAAAGAGCTGGTCCAATACAAGGTGAGCAATAGCCATGCTCCATTTCCAATCACGCATGTGGAATCATTCCATACACCCAGAAGAGCAAATCTCACAAACAGCTTAAAAGCTGACTCAATTAAAAATATTGAGAACTAACGCCACTTATCCCGTACATGGTCCTCGGACATGTCCCCGAAGAAAACCAAAAAAAAAGGAAAAGCACCAAGAAAACGAAAAAGGGTTTCCCTCATCAGACGAACATGTGCGCCACGTTTCGAGAGCGGTGTTTCACAACCTCTCCCTATATCCAAATTTGTCAAGTCGATCTAGCGGATAGGAGACATACTTTATCGATAGTCCAAGATTAATGAAATTTCACTACCTGTGTGACTTTTCTAAGACCGCAGCATAATCCAAGGACTCAACACAACCGATATTTCAATTATCGTCATTATGCTCCTTTGTTCAACCAAGAGGTATTAGTCCATGAAGACTAATTATTAGTATCGCATTATGCGAAGAAGAAATCTAGCAGGAGGGACAAAAAGAACGTCGAGAATGGACAGATGGATGGATGTATAATTCTATTATTTCTTCAGACACGAAAGCAGGGTATCATCGCAATCTAGACTATTGGAGACCATAACCATTCATTCATGCTCCCCCCCCCTTCCACCCCTTCTCCCAGCACTAGAACGAAAAAAGAAGGAAGAAGAAGAGACAGGGTGCAATCAAATATCCGTCATGCCATCCAAGCCCCCTATCTCCCTACTAAACTGCTCGAAATCGACCCCTTGATCCTCAAACATCTGCTTTACTTTTTCGGCCGCAGCAGCTTGTCGTTCGGGGGTAAAGCCACCAGGGGCACTACTTTCGTACTGGATGAGCTCGACCCATCTGAAGAACAAACTCTCCTTGCCCATGGCCGTCAGCTTGTCCTTGAAGGCCACGACTTTTTCCCTAGCTTCCGTTTCTGACCCTTCGTCGAGCTTGGCGCAGTCCCATACAGCCCATTGGCCATTATCGCGCTCCGCATCGCCAACGTACACGAAGACGCTTTTGCGGACGTGGTCGAGGGTTATGTCTTTGCGGTCGAGGAGCTGTGTCGCAGCCACCATACCGAAGAAATCGAGATCGAAATCGGCGTCCATGAGCATATACCCTGTTTTCTCGCGGAGCCGCTGCTTATCCACTGCGGGCAAGATGCGCGTCTTGAAAAACGGGCTTTCGCCTCCTCTGCGCCCGCTGCTTCCCTCCGCCTCACCCAGCAGATCTTTCGCACTCCACCCCCTACTCACCCTTACATAGATCTCCTGATCTCTAAACCCAACGTTCCAGCGCCAACTAACAGGGTTGCCGGGCTGCTCAACGAAGAAACTCCAGGGCCATGGTCCCACGATGCGGAAAAGGAAAAAGTCGAAGAGGAACAAGAGCATGCGTCTTCCGACTTTCCAGAGCAGCGAGCCCCACGTGTTGGAGGCCCAGTATATGGTTGTGTGGTTGGCTTGTCCGAGGACGGATTTGACAATGTCGAGGTAGTGGGGACCGATGGTGTATAGGCGCCATAGTAGGACCAACACGAAGCTGGCGTTGAGCAGGAGGGGCACGATGAAGATGCGGCGTTTGAACCATGCGGGGTGGGGGTCCACGTGTGTTACGTAGACGAGTGAACGGTCGAAGGTGTAGAGGAGGTTTTCGAGCGCCGGGGGTGTGGGTGTAAAGGGCGGTGGGATGGCCTTTTTGGCGACGTTGTTGGTCTGTTTGCCCGCGCGCGGCTTGGCTTTGGGCGGCATTGCGAGTGTGTAATGGGGCGGTCCGAGGGCTAGCTGTGCGGTGCCGGTAGCATTGGTGATGGCAGAGGAGGATTGTTGTTGGTGTTCGTTGTCAGGTCTAACGGACGAAAGTTGTAGGTCTCAAGCGTCATTCCGATGGGTTTCACCGTGCCGAAAATCTGGGGTAAGTAGAAAGGACATGCATGCTGCATCCATTGGCAAGGCGATGGGTGGGAAGCGGCGTGTTTGACATGATGCCTTGGGCTGGTCCTTCTTGCAAGGTGTGTGGCCTTGGAGAGATGAGTTTTTTACTTGTTGATTCCGGTCATGCTTTGCAGGCACAGACACAATGGCATATATCAAGCATTCCGCATCTACACCATGATGCTCCGTGACGCCGAACAAGCAAAGTCGGCGCCGGCCATGCGAGGGCCGATACAAGCGTCATTGGTCGGCAATCATATACCGTTTCCACCGATCTCTCACCACTTCCCTCCACTCAACGTCTAGTAAGCGACAGAAGCAGATCTCCGGCTTCACTGAGGAGACCCGGGCACCACCGTCGTCAGGCCGTCGATAACGTCAAGAGAGACAACTGCCGTGTTTGGCGTATTTGCTAGGCGCTGTTACACAACCGCAAGTGTGCTCGTAATGTCCAAGACCCAAGGGGCCTTCGCCGAGAGCGAATTTCCCGTATAGGAGAGCAAAATGAAGGGCAATGTTATTCATCAAAGAAAAGCACGTTGCCCTAAGAAACGGTCCTCGGAAGGGCAACCAATCTTGGCCCTCTAGATCGACGCGTCTATCTCTGTCTTTGCACACCACGAGCGCGGAACGCATTTACCATTGAGCAGCCAATGCCACTGCGGCTTTGAGCTGTGCTACCATGGCCGAGCTGAGCTAACAATGGGGCCGCATATACGTGCATGGAACCGCTGCCCCCTCTAATTCAGACTAATTACAGAGTCGTCACGATTGTACACGCTGGTCATGCGTTTTGCTTATGTATGACCGTCGGGCCCCTTGGTCTAAGCCATTGCCAACTATGATTTGAGCCCCAGCAGTCGTGCGGCCATCCAAGTGTGTGCACCTGATATACGCTATCTAGTCCCGTTCCCTTTGTCGAGAGAAAGCCGTGTTGGCTTTCCCTTGATCTTGTACATCCTTGACTTTGGACTTTCTGCGCGCTCCTACTACTAACAAACAGTGAAGTATGTCTTCGCAACAAGGAGCACATGGTCCTCCGGTATGTATGGTAGAATGTGAAAATATGAAACGCGTAGCTAATGTCCAAACAGGATAGCGTAGCGACTGGCAAAGGTCCCCCATATGCTCCTCGCGATGCTGGGTTAGGCGGATCGCCTGACATCCTGCCTGATGTCCCCGTCGCAGTCATTTTCCTCGTTTTCTATCTAGTATTTGGTGTTATTCACATTAAAATCTTTAAAAGTAATAAGCATCGCGGCCACAAGTTCATCTTCAATGGCGCCATCTTGGGTAAGCTATCTTGACCATCACCACGACACACTGACGACTTACGCGCCACAGGTCTTTGTAAAATTCGAATCATCACCATGGTCTTACGTATCGCATGGGCAAATTACCCTAGAGATGTCGGCCTTGCTATCGCGGCAAATATTTTTACTTATGTCGGCACCATCATTTTGTACATGGTCAACTGGTTCTTCGCTCAACGTATCATCCGCGCCCAACACCCCAGTCTAGGATGGTCAACACAGTACCGCCTCTTCCATAGAGGTGGGCTTGTCCTTTTGGTTTTCACCTTGCTCGGTCTCATCGTAAGCCAAATCTGGAAATTCTTCACTCTTACACACTTGAAGCAAGATGCCTTCCGAGTCCTCTTCCTGGTCGCCCAGACATATGCCACGACTTTTTGTTTCGCGCCCGCCGTTCTAGTCGCTCTCTCGCTTCTCATCCCGCGTACCGAGGTTGAAAAGTTTGGCGCTGGCCGACTACGGTACAATATTACGATCCTCGTCATCTCGGTATGCATACTGTCGGTCGGACAAGTGTTCCGTTGCGTTTTGGCCTGGATCCCGCCAACCTTGATGATCGATGTTCAACGCGGAAATGTGGAGATACCTTGGTATCTGTCCAAGGCTAGCTTCTACTGCTTCAACTTCCTTACTGAAATTCTAGTGGTCATGCTGTTTGCCGTCGTCCGCGTCGATCTGCGCTTCTACATACCGAACGGAGCAAACAAGGAAGGAGACTATTCTAGGAGTCGCCTTGATTTCCATAACGACGATGAGAAGACTCCGGTTGAAGAAAATTGCACAAAAGAACCCATGATCCATCACAATGATTCGAACCAGACGTTGCACCGGTACCAGTCTTCTGTGTTTGAGGATACCCAGACACTTGCCGACTCGTTACGATATCCGCACTCGACTCTAGAAGTTGACGAAAAGACTGGCAGCTGGAAAGTGAAACGCCTTTCGACAGATTCAGGAAGAGATCTACATGGTGCAACGCTAGCGTCTAAATCAGCTCTACATTCAGGTCCCTCAAAGTCAACGCTAAACACGACCGCATCCGGGAGCACATCAAGCGACAGGAACTTCCGCTCAAATAACAGTACACCTCCAGTTCCAGAACTTCCAGCCGAATGGCCACTGCCCGATGCTATGCCACCACAGGGCACAAGTCCTGTTTTAGAGCATCCAAATATGGTATCCCACAAGGTGGTAACTCGGAAACAAACCTTTGAGCTGGAGAACCATGAGCTGAACAATGTCGACGTTGGCGATGCAGTTACGGATGCATTGGCGAGGCTAGAAATGAACAGTGACAGGAAAAAGGCCAAAGCACCCATGAAGCCAGCACTCGCTCACTACCGGACTAAGACGCCCATCCCAGCATACAAACCTACATCCGCAATGAAATCCGTAGCAGAAACTCACTCGAATCTCCCGCAATCCGCAAAGTACACCGCCCACCCACCACCCAAAGAGCCCATCCGCCACCGAGCTAGCAGCACACCCCTCTCTTCTCCCCGTTATTCCGAAGACGACTTCCTCCCTGAACTACCCAAAACGCACCGAGCTGCTCGCGCAGTCTCGATTTCGCACCAACCAGCCAACCTCTCCTCAAGCCCCAGCCTAGAAATCATATCCCTTCTCAACACAATGAGCGGTCCCCAATCCCGCATAATCGACGCCTCTCTCCTCCGCGAACCCCTCACAGCAAACCCTACCCACCTCGAACGCAGTCCAATATTAATATCCCAAACACCACCCCGACCCCAGCACCACCGCCACAACAACCATCCCCCCAGTTCAAACCCCAAACCCAACCCTTACACCCCTCCCAACCGCACAATCCCCTCCTCCACCACCAACCGCAACAACCACACCAACACTTCGCATTTCCTACGCCCAGACCGCGACGACGCCTCATCCACCTCCTCCTCAACCCACGACAGACCCTACACGCAAACAAGTTCAAACTACAGCCACGAGTACAGTCCCTCAAGTATAGACACCGCCGAGAAAGCCTGGGCCCAGGAGGAATTTCGAAGATTCAGCTCCGAACCCCTTGCTGTGTCTTCGACGGCGGGCATGGCGCGCGCGGCCAACCAGTTGCGACGCGTTTAGTTCGTATGCTGAGTGGAGGGGGTGGGATGTTTAAATAACCCACAAAAATCCATACCCCAACTCGGGAGGGGGGTTTGTTTAAGAGGATCTCCTGGTTGTTATGGGGAAGGGGGAGGAGGAATGGATATATCCGCGGCTACGACATACAATCTTTTTTTTTTCATAGCTGACTGACTGGCTGGCTTTCACATACTTGGCTGGTTGGAAAAGGCACTTTACGTTCTCTTCGGGGTGGTAGTTTTCCTTTTCTGTATCTTTTTCTTTCTTGGATTTTTTTCTCTTCCCTTATCATGATTATGGGAATGGCAGTGTTGGATTGTGCTGGGTTTCCTTCTTTTTTTTCTTTTTTCTTCTCGAGATATACACACATGACGCTTTTGATCGACGTCTCTCTTTCTCATGTTTCCTTACTCTATTTTTACTTTTTCTTTATCGAGGTTTTTTGCTTTAGGAGGATGGGATTTAGGTTGGGAAAAAAAAGGGGAAAAGGCAATTTCTCCGTCACGCACTCATTTGATATCTCTTCTTTTCTTTTCTTTCTTTGTGCATATCTTGGTTGGGATGAGAAGAGAGAGATACAAAAGGGCTGATTACCGCACACTTTTCTTTTACTTGATTTTTCTGGGGGTGGGTATATGAGGTTTTACATACGTACCCATAGTTTGGATATCACAAGGGACTTTTTCTTCTTTGTAAGGGCTGGGTACACACGGCGTATGGAATGACAATGTAATCTTTGTCACTATAAGAATTAACAAACGCAAAAAAAAATCATCACACACACGACATTTCATTATGATTTGAACGATATGTCATGATGATAATTTCGTATCGTATTCGGTATACACTCACGTCTATGCATGCATGCCAACATTTCTTATCTCTGACGTCCCCTCACTCAATCACCACCATCACAAAGTCCATCTCTCTACCATGCAAATTACCTATTATAGCTACTTGGGCGTCGTTACCACACCTTCATACTCGCGGCTTGCTATGTAATCCAGAGTGCGCTGGAAGTGTTTACGGGGGTTTTCGAGGGAAGAAGCGTTTTCGTTTGATTGGAGATTTGAGTGGATGAGTTCGATAAGGCCGTTGAGGTATTTGGTTGTAACCTAATCTTGTTAGGAAAACGGCGGTCTAAATCGGTTACGACTAGAGACTTACAGCTTCGTTTTCTTGGTCAAAGTAGTAGACGTATCTGTTCAGGATCTCGACGAAGAGCTCAACGGATACGGCGGCGTCCATGCAGGCGTCGGCGACACGGAGCGCTCGTTGTAAGCATTCGAGGACGCGCTTGCCGTCGCGGTAGAGCTGGATTTGTTAGTACCAGTGTTGTACGTAAAATTGATTACGAGCCACTTACGTCCTTGGGGTCCTCCTCACCCAACGCTCGAATCTCAGTCGCCCACCAGAGGTGACTGGCAAGGTACACAGCGCGGCATTGATCCGGCTTCTTTAGCAGCTTGCTGCCGTGTAGCGCGCACTTGGTAATTAAGGTATCGTAATTCTCTTTTCCGAAATTCCTTGTAGTGTGCAAGCCGCTTGCAATGACGCATACAGCCTGGAACTGTGCTCTTGAATCGCTAATGGCTTCCTCATAGATGGTAAACGCTTGTGCGAAAAATTCGTATGCGACCTCTTCGAAGCCGCTCTGGTCTGCGACCTGACCACAAGCAACGAAGAGACGGAGAGAGAGATCTGCGGAGCCTGTGACTCGAGTGTATAGTGTCGAGAGGGTGTTGTGCATGAACTTGTAAAGAGCTGATGACTGCGACTGCCAGTTGTCCTCAAAGTGTTCGCGCTTCTTGTACTGGCGAGCAAGCTTAAGCGAAGCTGTGATGATAGCAGGAGACGTGTACTTGACGCGCTCGTTGCCTTCGGCAAAGGCCTTTCGTGCGGTCTGTAGGAGCTAAGTGGTGTTAGTCTTCTGAATTAGAGGAAACCCTAGTCGAACTTACCTTGAACTGGGTATCGTTATCTTTACCATGGATCAGATGTACTATCCGTGCGAGCCAACCCTGTTCTTCTATTGTCTCCTCCGTCTCCTGTGCCCGTCTCTGGATCGGTCCACCTGGGTATCCTTGCGCTTGTTGTATGCCTTCTCTAATTAAGACCTTCAAAATCTCCAACACGCTTTCGAGGTTCTCTGCTGTCGCAATAGAGGTTTGGTTTCGCATAAGACTTCTTGCCACCTCGCCTGCTACAGCTCTTCGAGTCGGGTATGGTTGTGAGTGTAGGAGCGGGATGAAGTTCGGTAACGCTAGAGCGGTGAAGAGCGAGATGTAGGTCTTGATGGGCGAAAGGAGGAGACTAAGGATTTGGCTCTGGGTAGCCTGCGAGTGAAGGTCTGCGCTGTTCTGGTATTCGGCAACCTTTTGGTTTGCAAAGGTCAAAACTTGGTCAATGTAATCGAGCCGTTCGGGGTAGATGTTCCTGTTGGAGTTAGTACGCGGTGAGCAGAATGAATCACTGAGACCTACAGCGCAAGGTTTGCCAGCGATACCAGCAGTCCAATGGTGTCTTGTATTGGCAGTCGCTGCATCTTCACCAATGTCTGCACCTGCTCGTTGAATATTTCAAAGAGCTTGACATTGTTCGGTATGCCCCGTTTCTTCTCAATTTCGCCATCTGCCTCTGTCGCTGAAGTCTCTTCAGCAGGCACATCGGCAGGAGTTGACGAATCTTCTGTGGTCTCTTCCGTAGTCTCCTCCGTGGAGGGTTGCGTTTCCGAAGTTTCTAAAGAGTTCCCATTTTGCTGTGTCGGCGCAGGTTCCGGTTCGGCTGCTTTGTTTTCCTTTGCTATCCGCATTTGTTCCAAAAGGTGTGCTATTGATTCTTCTTCTGTTTTCTTGCGCTGTTCTGGGCTCTCCGACTCGGCTTCTCTTTGCGCATATGACGACAATCGGTCCATAAGGCCAACAACAATGGCCTTGACGTTGACGTGCGGGTTTAAGCGTGCGACAGCGGAAAGGAACTGGTCGAGGGTGTGAAGGTGGAACTCGTCTGGGAAGACTTGTGTAACGACTGGAGCCTGTTAGATATACGCTCATATGTCTTGGGATCAAAGACGTACCTTCGAGGAGATATTCCTGCGCAAGCACATCCCGACACTGGACAATCTGCTCGAGTAGCGGGTTGAGAATCTTCTTGTAGTTGTCTAGATCGACCAACTGGCTCAAACGAACCAAGTTGCTACCGACCAAAAGTTGCAGTTCTTGTCGTTCCTTGGTCCGCTGCTCTCGCTCCCTCGAGTGTCCCTGGTGCTGGAGGCGGACCCACAGCTTGTTCATCTCGACAAAGTTTGTGAGAATGAAGCTGATCGAGTCCTGCAGGTTGCCCTCGGGCCCATCACCATCGCCTGAAGGAAGGTGGTCGCGGGCCTGGCCGGCAAGGTAGTAGCGCAGGAAGAGGCCACGGACGGGGTGCTGCACTCCGCGACTCATCTCCATCATGTCCTTCATAATCTCCTTGACGGGCGCATCCTCAATGGCCATGTAGACGGTGCCGACGGTAACCATGAGATAGAGGCGGGGGATAATGTTGCCGGCATACTGGACCAGCTCATAGAGGTCGGCAAGGTGGTTGACTGGGTGGTTCTCGCGCAGGTAGACAGCCAAGTGGCGCAGGGCATCGAAGACGGCCATGTAAAGCTCATAGTACTGTTTGGGGCCGAGGCTGCTGGTGCGCAGTTCTGAGACGAGCGTCGAGCTGCGCAAGAGGGTCGTCAGCATTGCTTGGGGACATAGCAGAGCAGGTGTAGCAGTTGCTACATGCAAGCCATGGTCTATATGTTCATGTATTGCTTCACTCGTGGGCCATGCGCGTACCTGCACTTGAGCGCATCCATCAACTTGCCCGGCGTCTCGAGACAGCGCCGCATGAGCATCGTCTGCTGGCGCACCACGGCGAGGGCATCTTCAAGCAGCCGGGCCTGGTCTTCTACGGGGGGCGGCGACGCCATTGTGTGTATCCAGGCGAGCGGGTAGTCCGGGGTTGTGGAGTGGAGAGCTTCGTCGTGGCTATACCAACCGCCGCCTTGGGCGCACCCGTTTGCCAAGCAATCATGACAGGGATGTCATCTTCTCCTTGGACCTGCGTCATCATCATCGTCCCTCGGTCCTCGCTGTTCCGTACCACACCATCAGCACATTGCTCTTCAACACACACATGCAGCCGTGGAATCATTATCATTCATCTCAGCTATTCATCTAGTCAAACTACATAATACATGCGGCCCAGAAGATCTATCCGTCGCTACAATTGCTCCCAGAACGCCTAACCCATGTGTCTACCTACATACTTGTCTGCTGCACTAGCGTATCGACATTTCACCATTACTCCTTCGTCGTTAAACCACTGCCAAAGAACAGAAACAGACAGCTGAGCCAGCCTACCGCCTAACATGAGAGGAAGAAGAGAAGGAACCACACAGCACCTTGCTTAAGCCGCGGGCGGCGCTGTTGGAGCAGCCGCGACATCACCCTCGAACGTCTTTATCCTGTAGTTGGTGTGCCACATGCCGTTGTCATAGTACTCTGTAGGACCGTCATCCTCGGAGACAGTGACGGTAATGAAGATTGGCTTTGGCGTCTCGATTGGCATCGATGTGCTATTTGATGGCACGCTTGTGGGCGTGGTTGGTGTGGAAATTGGAGGTGTCGAAGAAATAGGAGTTGATGTTGAAGAGACAGACAGGGAGCTCGATGATGATGCTGTCACACTGCTTGAGCTAGGGCAGGGCGTAGGTGCGGGCGCTGGATTTGGTTTGACGACTGTCGCTGTCACCTCCCTAGTGACAGTCTCTCCTGGGACAACAACCTCAACGGTCGTTGTCGTCTTGATAGTTGAAGTCGGTGTTGCAGATGTTTCGGTCGAATCTCCGCCAACATTGACAACCGCATAACTCTTGCTCCTCGCGGCAAGTTTTCCTGCTCCTGCCGAATCAAAGGGTCGTCCACTGGCGAGTGTCGAAAAAAGAGCGGCCAGTGCCAGAGTCTTCTTGTTGAAAAGCATGGTGTTGGTAAACAAAGGAAGGTGTGTGAACAAGTCCGAATGCTGACTGCCGTGAAAAAGTGTCGATCACGGCTTGAATTTCGGCTGGTGCTGAAAGAGATCGATGTGGAAACTACCAGGTCGGTATTCGTATTTGAGATCCATATTCGCCTAGCCGTTGGGTTGCGTAATTTCTAGCAGGCTGTAAATGCGGAGGTTGGTGATGGCTGGGTTGGTCCGTGCATTCCAGTAGGACCAGCCTAGAACCACCATCACCCAAACCGCCAACACTGCCATCCTGGAATTTCTTGCGAAGCCCGTTTTATCCGGAGATGAATGACCTGATCATTGGTCATGGCGCATCGGTTGGCGTGCAAAAGGAATCGGATTACGTTGCGTGCGGCTTAGCACTACGGTGTAGCTAGCCATCACGCGCCATCAATTGCCATTCCGCCCTGTGCATCCCTGTCTTTATCACATATATGCCTAGGTCACAGCACAGTACTAAGTTACGCCTAAAGTCCGTCGGTCATCTCCTTGCCATCTACTTCGGCCAGGGAATGAGCCTCCAGCATCCTTGGTAATCATAGTTTGCGCTTCAAATATGCTTTCTCTACTTGCCGGAACAGTCCAAAGAGTCCGACGCCTAGTTTCAAGCATCTTTGGTGATTCTGTCGCACGGTTCTACAGAGAACTCGTATTGTATGGCCAATCTACCTTCGCTGAAGTCTTCAATTGATTCTGGAGCCACTGGATTCGAAAGTGCTGATACAACAGCATGCTTGGTCGTTGAGGAACATTACGATGAATAGTTGGTGCTGAAGAGGGCATGCTTATTTTTGCGTTCGGCTGTGCTGGCTGAGGGCCATGCATGATGCCTCCGTTGGTACAGAGCTCTTGTTTTAGTGCCGTACATCTGGATGACCTCACTTGACTAAGAGAAGGTTGATACTAACCCTTCCCAAGGTAAACCAGACGATGTATCATATGATCAAAAATACTGCCACGCATTGGATGTCAAAATGATCATACCCTACTTCTAATGGCTCAATAGTCTCTCCGAATCGAAACTCGCTTAGTTGAGATATTCACCCGACTGCGTAAGCGGCGATCAGCCAATTTTGCGTGTAGAATTTGTCGAATTTACACGAAACTTGCATGTTGAGCAGTCCAAGGAGGTATTAACGTTAAGGATCAGTCATCCGGCCAGATCAGTCATCCGGCCACCCCACCCAACTTGACCCAACGCTCTGCGCAATTGCTCTATAACAACGTAATAACACAAAACAAAATTAAGAGATATTATTCTTTATATAGATTT